>NC_090616.1:171169-181997 GCF_004359215.1 Bremia lactucae | reverse complement strand
GCAGAACTCATGCGTCTCGCACGCTGGTTCTTGCCATCGCCCTTTGGGAAGGGAGTCCTCTTGCTGGGCATTTTTGCCCCAGCAGGGACCCTGGCATAGCAGCGAGCCATCATATGGCCGCGCTTGCCGCATTTAAAACAGACCACGTCTGCATTGCCCAACTCCATAGGAGTGGCATCTGTCCTCTCGGCCGACGGCTTATACCAAGCTGTCGCCGAGGCACTGTTGTAGGATTGCTCCTCAACTAAGGCAATTTGGATTGCCTCTTCCATCGTCGACGGCACCTTTCTGAAAAGGGCCTGTCGCGATGGGCCATGCCGTAGTCCGTTCATAAACGTGGGCACCTTAATGTGCTCCGGAATCGGACCTACGGTTATGGATGCGGACAGCGAGCGCATCTCTTGCACATACTCTTGCAGAGATCGCTTCGCCTGTCGCGCCCCAAAGAAGCGCGCCTGAAGCAACACTTCGTTGTTCGGCGGCTGGTACATGGCGCGAATCTTATCCTTAAAGATCGCCCATGAGGGGAACGCTTTTCTGTCCGCCATAAGCGCCGAGTAAGCCCACTCTGAGGCCTTACCGCGCAGATGCGACATAGCGTACGACACCATCCGGCTGTCGTCCTCGATGAGCTGGGCGACACCACATTGCTCCACGGCTAAAAGCCAGTGGACAATCGTGTGCGCCGCAGTTCCATCGAACTTGGGCGGGTCCATCCGAATGGGCCTCGGCTGATGCGGCCGGGCAGAGAGCATCTCAACAGTCCTGTTGAGAGCCTCGCTCCGAGCCTGCTCATGCCTCAGCTCATCCTGAGTCTGAGTGACGGACTCCGCCGCAGCATGGCTCTGTGCCTCGGACGCGGCCCTCCGCTGTCCGAGCACGAATGCCTCAAACTGCTCCAACTGAGCAACATGTTGCTCAGGAGGACTACCCAGGAGCCTGGCCAGGGCTTGTTCACCAAGTCCCTGCGCCATTAGCCCTGCCACCTCCCGATGATGTTCGGAGAGGTGGGGAAAATGAGCCCAATCAATATTGAGGCTCATCCTCACGTACACACGCAGAGATGCGGGTCGTGGGGAGATTTTCTAGTGCTACCAAGTGTAGGCGGGCACGTCGTAATGCGGCCACGCTCTGCTTAGGCACACACCCTAGCACAGCGAGGAAGCGGTTAAATCTACTTCTCTTGCGTGCAGTGAGGTAGTTGTGGTGGGCGCGTTAGCGACCTCACCCAACACACTAATAACTCTGGTTAAGTGTCGTCACGGGAGCGATAATCCGTCTCCTCGTGCGCACTTACCAAGTAGGTAGTAATTTTCAGACTGATTTATATTTAATAGAATTAAATACAAATACCTATTTTTACTAATTAAAATGTTATCTCTATAGATATCATTTAATATGTATTGCGAGCGTATCTTTATAGATACCTCGCGTAACGGATGACGCTAGCCGTCATCACGGATGACGCTGGGCGTCATCTCTTCTAATGTGAATGCACCCATGTGCATCACATCCACAAGGGTTGGTCACAAATGTGCGCCACACCCGAGTGTTGGGTCTAATTACTATTATTTAGTAATTGACTATCCCCTTAAGTACACCTAATGTACTTAACGGGAACTGTGTGACATTAGGGCAACTCTAGCCTGTTACACTTGCGCTGGCGTAAAAATAAATCGTTTTGCGTTGAATGGCGAATATTGTCAAAACTCATTCTTGTCGCTCTTCGTCGCGTGAACATTGACCTTTAGCAGTGGTAATGATTAAAAAAAAATGTGATTTGCTAAGTCGCCTGCACAAAAATTTTCTGTTTTTAAACCGAAACGAGGCGATGGATTGAGGCTTCTGCAGCATGTCATTAAAAAAGCTTAATTCTTGCGGCGTAGTGACGGTCATTGGACTGCTGAAAGATTTTCAAGTTTCCGACACCTCTCGAGCAGTGTTTAGCGCTCAGTACATTTAACCTTTTCAGTGAATGCCATCAGGGACAACGATGCTACGGATATGTTAAACGAATCTATGAACGCAAGTCGATAAAATTGAAAGATTAGGGTTTGGCACTTCGTTGCGCACATATCGGTAGGAGAACCGTTGTTGTGGTAAATTTACTTTATGGGTTAAATACCCTTTTATCCTATTCTAAAATAGTTAGTTACATAAATCCCATTTATTTTGGGTAACAAATGTAGTCGCCGCCAGATATAAATCCGGCGGCCAAAATCTATTTTAATTTAGCTAGGGTAAGGTTCTTAGATTTAAATAATTGAATAAAGTGCATTTTGCCTTTTGATTTTAAAGCGTTAAGTTCTTTTCTAAGGCTTGCGCATTGGTCTGTAAGAGATAAAAGCCTTTCTAAAGTATATCCCAAGGGCGCTAGTTACCACTTGGTTCTACGAACCCATGAATCCCTTAAACAAGGATTCCCTAAGCTTTAATGGTTTGCGACTCTGAGTTGTTAAAGCCATAAATTCAATAGACTACTCGGCCATAGTAAAATGTTAGCATGCTGGACTGCCGAAGATATTGGTGGCATTGCGTGCTGAAACGAGCTTTCGACGATCAATCTATGACGCTTTTTGATGTTTCCTTCGGTCTCTAAGTGACTCTCTGAGCCTGAAAGTCTTCCTCTGACTTTAGGAGCGAGGTTTCTCCGCTACAGCGTTCGTCGGAATGCGAGAGAAAGTACGTTCAATCCTAATATTTTAAATAGTTCTTAAAATGGTGGTTAGCGAAAAGTGATTATTTTTATATAAATTTAAATCATATTCGAACTTAAAAAACCTTCAATTTATTTTTCTGACAAATTTGTTCCATAAAATGTAAATACACAATTTACGTTACCTTGTTCAACTTATACAGCCAGTGTCTCTGTGCGAAGCGGTGCAATGGCCAAAAGTTCAAGCCGCCTCCGTTCGAGCCTTGCCTCGCTAACTCCACTTCCATTAATACTGCATCACCATGATAAACCCAAAACAATTTCATCGGCTTTATCGAATCGGTGGTCACGTCTGATACTTTACTGCGGTATCCTGTACATTTGCGGATTCGTGGTAGTATTTTGGTCTAAGCATAGAGCTCTCGACACTATTCAAGCAATATCAAACTTCCAATCAGTGGCCAGTGAAGCAGCACAAGCGGAAGAGCACGCTCGCAGTGTGAAAATGTTGCCAGAAGGTCCAAAGAGACTTCGAGAATTCCGATGCGTCGGCTGGCGAGCGACAGATAGTTGCAGTCCTTACGGCTCGAGGTTGCCACAATTAGACAAACCATGTCACATGCTGGTGCCTTACATGGAGTCAGGATACTGTGAGGTGGAGGACAAGCATACCAAGGAGAGATTTCGAGTCATGCAAAGATATTGCCGAAGCGTGCGCTCGGGAGGCCAATTTCGGTGATTCGATGCTGAACCTTTTTTCAATTTTCCAATAATTGCGAATGATGCAATAAGCAAAGCGCTTAACTCTACCTTCCTTCTGCCAAATATAATCAAGAACTCAGAAAAAGAGTCGAAGGGAATTGTAATGGTAGTGTACCCAAAAATTGTGCCGAGTGCCTATGCGTCAATCCGAGCGCTTCGAGAAGTCTTGCTGTGCTCGTTGCCGATTGAGCTATGGTACCGAAAAAAAGAGATGGACGCAGCTCCTTATTCGATGGCACCGCTGCGCCAACTTGCGCAAGTGCACAGGAATGTGACGTTCCGTGAAATTATTAATAAGAAGGCGATAGGGTTTGATGCAAAAGTGTTTGCAATTTATCACAGTCACTTTGATAGTATTTTATTTCTTGACTCGGATAATGTGCCGGTCAGAGATCCAAGTTTTTTGTTTGAATCGCAGGAGTTTACAGACACTGGTGCAATTTTTTGGCCGGATTTTTGGCATCCAAAACACTCGATTTTTAACATCCACAGCCAGTCGTTGCTGTGGGAGCTGCTTGATCAAGCGTTTGTCGATATGTTTGAACAGGAAAGTGGACAATTGGTTATTGACCGGCGACGACATGGTGCTGCGCTTGAATTGGTCAAGTTTTATTCCTTTCATACGCCCAACTTTTTCAAAAATCTAAAATTGGTGCACGGAGATAAAGATTTGTTTCGACTTGCTTGGCTAAAACTCAAGTTACCTTTTTACATGATAGACGTGCCCCCAGCTGTTGCTGGTAAGGCTATAAATAATTCGTTTTGCGGTATTGCAATGGCACAACACGACATTTATGGCGACGTTTTATTCCTACATCGAAATACCCGCAAGCTCACAGGCGAATTGAAACGAGTGCATCCTAAGACTGCCACAAGTCTTCCTGTGACTCCAGAACGGCTGCTATCCCAATCTAATGAACGCGTCATTCACACGATCGAGGAAACTAGAGAGAAATTAAAGAAAGCCTCAATTTCGCTCATGCCCACTTTGGATATTCCGGAAGTCGATGGGTATCCTGATGCAATCTATTGGACTCATCTGCTTTCTTTTCGTACGGCACCAGAGAGAAACCATTACAAGATTGACGTACATGTAGCTCTTGATGGATTCCCAAAGGGCCAGACATGCTATGGTGTGGTGGATATGATGATGAAAAACAAATACTTTTACTTTCAACCTTTTGCAAATTTAAGCTTTAGTAACCTCGAGACAGACTTGCGCAGGTATGCGATGAATGCCGCACAAATCACTCGAACGAATAAAAAGGAGCCGAACGATCTTGTCAACTGATCTTGACAGACTTTGAGATTTTTTATCGCAGAAGCAATTTCATCAACAGTATTGAAGCATTTACATACAGTAAAGCATGATATTTTCGATTGCGTCATCGATTTCTGATGCCTATTTCAGTCCAGGAGCTTTGAAATACTTTACGAAACTTAATCCGTACCTTCTTAGAGTGCAAGTTCTTTTAAAATCTTCATTTCCATATCATTGCGTGCAACTCCGACAATTTCTGTTGTCATTATGTCAATATAAGATATTTACATACTTTTGCAAGCTAGGGGTCCTTTAATATACAATACTATCCGCGATATATTCTACTGCCGATTTTGACAACAATGTTACCGCGTCATTCGCAAAATTTAACAATATATCCTCCAAGCCGAAAAATGCCGTCTCTTTCAACAAACTGGTCTTGTACATGGGTGCAGTGACAGTTGGCTGGCCGTAGCACCACTGAGCTTTGTGAAACTCCGGAGAAGCACCATAAATCTGGATACTGTATTTCTTGCACAGCTGCTGGTACGATATTATCAAAACATCCGACGGTTTCAGTGAGGCATCCACCATATATTTAATACTAGATTTTAGGTGCGACTTGACCGTTGCCTTAAGATCTCGCACCTCAAGCGAAGAAGCACGATAACGAAAACGTTGCAGATGCGTCCAGATTTTCTCGTCTGGTGTGTTCTCTGCTTCGATTCCTCCGGTTATCTTTCTAGCATTACGATGCAAGAACAATGCCTGTCCAGTTGTATCATACTGGACCATTGACATACCGCAGAATTTCGTCGCGCGCACTGTACCAGCGATTCCTGGTGGGTATGCTATCATATGAAATGGGGAGTTTGTCTTGAGCCACGCAAGGCGAAAAAGATCCTTATCACCATGCGTCAACTTGTATCGAGAGAATAAATTAGGGTCATGAAAAGCCAAGAGGTTAAGCATCCGCAGTGGTGCCGAGCACTTCGTCTTGTCGATCAATAGCTGCCCACTTTCTTGCTCAAACATATCGATAAACGGCATGTCAAGGAGCTCCCATAGCAACGAGTCATCATGAATGTTGAAAATTGTGTGACCTGGATGCCAAAAATCCGGCCAGAAAATTGCTCCAGTTTGCTCAAACTCCGGCAGGTTAAATAGATAACTTGGATCTCGGACAGCGACGTTATCTGAATCCAAAAAGAGGACATGTTCAAACTCACTATTGGTGATAGCATACACTTTCGAGTTAAAGCCTATTACTTGCGCATCTATAATGGCACGTAGCGTCACCGGGCCATAATCTTGTTGTAATTTCTTAGGAATGCCATCCAGCAATGAGGTCCCGTTTCCCATATCCATTTCAAACGCACAATACCATAATTCGATTGGCAGTGTGCAGTTAATCGCCCGCAACGTACGAATCGAAGCATATGCACTCACCAAAAGCTTTGGATAAATGACCATCACAATGCCCTCACGATGTCTCGTACGTTTCAAATTATCATCGTGAACCGCACTTTCTCTCTCGTGTTGGATCGCTGCGGCAAGTTTTGCCACTTGCCATTGAAAGCGTACAAAGTCGCTTCCATGGCGACAACTTATCGCCACACTAGGGAAAAGTGTCCCACACGCTGTATGCATGACCTCAACTTTCTGTCCCGTAGCATCATCTTCCATGACACAATAACCTCCGGCTCCACCACGTACAAACTGGTCACAGCCTCGATCTCGCGTGGGCAATTCCGTTGCCGGGAGGTTACAACTATCGGTCTGTTTCCAGCCGATGCAGCGCAATTCAGGCGGTCTGTCCATTTTTAAGAGCTGTTCCATCCAATTCCTATTGATTGTCATGCCAACGTTATTATCGTACGTGTCTTTCCATTTTTGCCGTCGCAACTGCCGCCTCCAGTGAACGTTGGCACCTTTGCCGAAATTTGAGAACGAGGCGCTGGGACCGATGCCCCACATCACGGTGCCCAGTAAATACAGCCCAATACAAGAGTAGAGTATAAATATGCGCACGCGAAGAGCACCTTGAGGAGTATTGGGTGGCGTCTGTGTTGATCCATAACGAGAAGAGGTGCGCTTCGGTGGCATTTTGACAGAGATCTGGGTCGAAATCTATGTTAACCACACTAAAAGCAACTTACTGATCATCACTCTTCCCCAATAGAAACGTCCGTGATGGCGATAGCCTCTTGGCGTCTACTAAAAGAGAGAATATGCAAGCACTAAGGCAGCTTTGGTGCTTCAGCATGCGCTCACTCAAGTCAACTCGTGGGTGAGGACTAAAGTTCGAGAGCCGCGCATGTCTGGTTTCGAACGAATTGCCACTGACAATTCGAGAAACAGTGGCAGGATGAAAAGAATAATTATTGCTATAGATGTGAAGAGCGATGGCGCATCAGGCTAAAATATGCACTCGCAGCCGCAGTATTTTGGGTAGCTGCACTTGTTGGCTACTTGTGAAGCAAGTGCCGAACATGAAGATTAAAATTCGAAAAAAATGCTCGCAGTGCTCATTTGCAAAATTCGGGAAGCAGCCAAATTACAAGGCAAATAGATTTTAACAGGATTTGAGTATCCGTGCAACAAATAGAGCGAGCGGCGTTTCTTGCAAGCTGCCCAGATCGTTTGTTTGTTTATTTTGCACTCGAGCTGTGGCGTCGTCAACTGGATTTTGATACCAAGGGGAACTTTGTACGCATCTAAGTTGCTAATACTTGTTTAAAAATCTTCTCGTCGACTTCTGTGTGTACTGACTCTCTTAATAAGCCGTTGACAAGAAGATTTTTCAACAGATATCAGCAACTCGAAGAAAGCACTTAGGTCACTATATGTCACTGAGCACTTGTAACGGGCTAAAGTTGCCCTAATGTTACACACTCCCCGTTAAGTACACTTGGTGTACTTACGGGATGGTCATTTTCTAAATTAAAGTAATTAGACCCAGCACTCGTGTGTAGTTCACATTTGTGAGCAAGCCTTGTGCATGTGACGCACATGGGTGCATTCACATTAGAAGGGATAACGCCTAGCGTCATCCGTTACGCGAGGTATCTAGAAAGATACGCTCGCAATACATATTAGTGCTATCTATAGAGATGACATTTTGATTGGTAAAAATAGGCGATTAAATATAAATCAGTCTGAAAACTACTTTCTACTTGATAAGTGCGCTCGAGGAGCCGGATTACCGCTCCCGTGAGTACTTTGACGATCAAAGTACTTAGTGCGTTGGGTGAGGCCGCTAACGCGCCCTATACAACTGCCTCACTGCACGCAAGAGAAGCTGATTTAACCGCTTCCTCGCTGTGCTAGAGTGTGTGGCCGCATTACGACGTGCCCGCCTACACTTGGTAGCACTAGAAAATTTCCCCACGACCCGCATCTCTGCGTGTGTACGTGAGGATGAGCCTCAATATTGATTGGGCTCATTTTCCCCACCTCTCCGAACATCATCGGGAGGTGGCAGGGCTAATGGCGCAGGGACTTGGTGAACAAGCCCTGGCCAGGCTCCTGGGTAGTCCTCCTGAGCAACATGTTGCTCAGTTGGAGCAGTTTGAGGCATTCGTGCTCGGACAGCGGAGGGCCGCGTCCGAGGCACAGGGCCATGCTGCGGCGGAGTCCGTCACTTAGACTCAGAATGAGCTGAGGCATAGCAGGCTCGGAGCGAGGCTCTCAACAGGACTGTTGAGATGCTCTCTGCCAGGCCGCATCAGCCGAGGGCCATTCGGATGGACCGGCCCAAGTTCGATGGAACTGCGGCGCACACGATTGTCCACTGGCTTTTAGCCGTGGAGCAATGTGGTGTCGCGCAGCTCATCGAGGACGACAGCCGGATGGTGTCGTACGCCATGTCGCATCTGCGCAGTAAGGCCTCAGTTGGTTTACTCGGCGCTTATGGCAGATAGAAAGGCGTTCTCTGCATAGGCGATCTTTAAGCAAAATTCGCGCCATGTACCAGCTGCCGAACAACGAAGTGTTGCTTCAGGCGCGGTTCTTTGGAGCGCGAAAGGCGAAGCGATCTCTGCAAGAGTATGTGCATGAGATGCGCTCGCTGTCGGCGTCCATTAGCGTAGGTCCGATTCCGAAGCACATTAAGGTGCCCACGTTTATGAGCGGACTACGGCATGGCCCATCGCGACAGGACCTTTACAGAAAGGTGCCGTAGACGCTGGAAGAGGCAATCCAAATTGTCTTGGTTGAGGAGCAATCCTACAACAGTGCCACGGCACAGCTTGGTATAAGCCGTCGGCCGAGAGGTCAGATGCCACTCCCATGGTGTTGGGCAACGCAGACGTGGTCTGTTATAAATGCGGCAAGCGCGGCCATATTATGGCTCGCTGCTATGCCAGGGTCCCTGCTGGGCCGAAGACGCCCAGCATGAGGACTCCCTACCCAAAGGGCGATGGCAAGAACCAGCGCACGAGACGCATGAGTTCTGCATCGACCACTAAGGGGTCGGGAAATGCAGGAGCGCAGTAGGGGCGGGATGCCCTACTGACGCGGACTCTGAAGCTACCCTTAAATTCAGAGTTGTGGAACAAATGGGTAGCATAGTCCCTGAGGTCTCGAAATTTCGGACCTCAACCCTGCTGGTCTATTGCGCTCATGTAAGAGGCTATGACCCGGTGATGACCCTCCTAGTGGATTCGGGTGCATCACAAAAATTTGTGAAACTCGCGGCTCTAAGAAAGAGACCGGCGATGTTTGAGTCGCTTTGCCAGGATGGCAAGCGAGAAGAGGCGACTGTTCGTTTAGCGAACGGCGCGCTCGTAAAGTCTGAGGGAGTTCAGGAAGAACGTGGTAAGGTGCTCCAGCAAGTCTTTAAATCTGCCAAGGAGATAGTAAATCTCCCAAAAATGTCGTGGGATTGTTCTTTGCCGAATTAAAGGAAGAAAGGATCCACGAAATAGTCGAACGAGTTCCAGAAGAGAACTTGGTGGACTGTTGCTCGTCGTCCACAATGGACGAGAGCGTTCAAGAAACGGATAAAAAGAAATGGTTTGCTGCTCAAAGCTGGGATGCCTTGAGAGACAGTCCGTTCTTTGATTGTTCTGTGAAGACATCGCGATGTGTTCAGAAGAAGTGCCGAGCCGCCAACCAGCAGATAGGGGCATCGGGCATGAGATATACCTCGAATCTGGCACCAAGTATTGTGTGACCAGGCAATGGCCGTTGCCGAAAGAACAAGTCGATTATATCGATGAGTTCTTCGACAAGCGAGCCAAGGCGGGACATGTGCGTGAGAGCAAATCGCCTCACTGCAGCCCGACCTTTTGTGTGCGTAAAGCCACAGGTGGATGGCGCGTGGTTCATGCTTATAATAAGCTGAACACGGCGACCATACCGACGCAAACGCCAATCCCGCGGAAAGATGTCTTGTTGAACTCCATTGGCAAGTCAACTATCTTTTCCGGGTTGGATTTGAAGGATGGCTACTATCAGGTACTCATGAGAGAGTCCGATGTAGCCAAAACGGCAGTAAGCACCCCAAGCGGTATGCTTTGGGAGTGGCTTGTGATGCCCCAAGGTTTGAAAAACGCACCAGCGACATTCAACCGAGTGGTGGCTCACGTGATGCGTCAGCACCGTGCCTACGCGCCTCATTACTTTGACGATGTATTCGTGCATAGTAGGGCCGAGGACGGGCTGAGCGCAATAGAGTCGCACAAGCGTCATTTAGACGCTGTGTTGCAGACTTTAAAGGACGCCCAATTGTACGTCAACTTGCAAAAGTGCGTCATAGGGGTCCCTGAGATACCTGTACTGGGCTGCATCGTTGGTACACATGGTGTACGAGCAGACCCAGACAAGGTAAAATCAGTAAAGGAATGGCCAATCCCACGGCATGTGAAGGATTTGCGCCAATTCCTAGGGCTCGCTAATTACTTGCATAAGTATAGCAAGAATTATGCGGAGCAAACTAAACCATTATCTGATCTCCTTAAAAAGGACACAGAATGGGTTTGGTTAAAAGAACAAGAAGATGCGTTCACATCAGTGAAGCAATCTCTTGTAGAGGCACCGGTCTTGGCATTGCCAGACGCGGATAAGCCCTTTAGCGTCGTCTGCGATGCAAGTAATTTTGCAATCGGCAGCGCGCTCATGCAGAAGGATGACGACGGCGTTGACCG
>NC_090616.1:154199-159825 GCF_004359215.1 Bremia lactucae | reverse complement strand
ATCGGAGAAGCGGCTGCGCCTTTATGGGCAGCGCTCTCATTACCTGTCGCTGCGCTATCCAGCGCAGACGACGAGACAGCATTCGTAAATGTTGCTGTCTCCTTGTTATTAGCCATGAGAGAAGTTTAGATGGGCAAATGCCGCATCAAAACTCCTCATGAGCTCGTTGTCCGCATAACTACTATGAGGTGACGGCAACGGTATCGACTCATTGTATTCGACAATGAGCGACGGATCAACATCCTCACTGTAAAAGTGGGATAAATCCTTTAGCCCTGATAACGTGACAGCCGCAGTGGCTGTCTGCGTTCCGACTTAGGCATTCGACGCGGCCGGCAAATTAAAGCGGCGCGTGCGCTTAGTGCGAGGTTGAGTGGGCGTCTTCGCAGACGACCCACCAACGTGGCCCCTTTTAGGGGGCATCTTGGGCGCCGTGTATGGAAACACGTGCGCTAGAGTGATCGAGTGAACTAGCGGTACGTAAAGCTGCTGGCAGTTCCTCTCTCCTCTTTCACGAATTTAAAAATGTAAATTCGTTCTGAAAGCGGGAGATGGTGTAACGGGCTAAAGTTGCCCTAATGTTACAAAGTCCCCGTTAAGTACATTAGGTGTACTTAAGAGGATGGTCAATTACTAAATAAAAGTAACTTGACCCAACACTCGGGTGTGGTGCAGATTTGTGACCAACCCTTGTGGATGTGATGCACAGCACATGGGTGCATTCACATTAGGAGGGATGACGGCTAGCATCATCCGTTACGCGAGGTATCTATACAGATACGCTCGCAGTACATATTAAATGATATCTATAGAGATAACATTTTAATTGGTTAAGATAGGTATTTGTATTTAATTCTATTAAATATAAATCAGTCTGAAAACTACTACCTACTTGGTAAGTGCGCACGAGGAGACGGGTTACCGCTCCCGTGACGACACTTAACCAGAGTTATTAGTGTGTTGGGTGAGGTCGCTATACGCGCCCACCACAACTACCTCACTGCACACAAGAGAAGCAGGTTTAAGCGCTTCCTCGCTGTGCTAGGGTGTGCCTAAGTAGAGCGTGGCCGCATTACGACGTGCCCGCCTACAGAAAGAAGGTGGGCGGCGTTAAATTATCTAAGTCAACTTTTGCTAAAAATAAGATGAAGCGATGAAGCCAGGCAACTTTATCAAGGCAATGCTCGCACCTCGTCCAACCTTTTGGCCAATTTCCTTTCAATGAACTTATTCCACTCGTTCAGCTCTGTTTGAAACATTGCACTAACTGCACCAATACATGATGTTATGTCTTACAGGATGTCCTTCCGAGATGTGCTGATCAAGCTGAAAGCGACGCTCAACTTGTGGTGTTGAGCCGCCAGATAGCAAAAATCTACTGACACAACACGAAAGCAATTTCGGTCAGTGTAAAGGACGCGCAAGTATAAGTTCGCGGTTATTAGACATCCGAGGAGAAGCATATGAGAACAATCTTGAGCTCGTTATAAATTAAATGGTCGATTGGCTCTAACTTTTACATCCTCACATTTGCGAAGCCACTGCGTTCGCTTTCTCGACATAATTTTGGTTAAAGCGCATCATCAAGTGACGCAATAATTTGTGGAACGAGGCTTGCCTCTGCTGATGGTTGCCTCGACGGGCTGCAGCTTTTTGCAGTTTTTGTGATCGTAACATTTGACTCCTCAAGTGGATTTTTCAGCTGCTTGTAATGCTTATCATCTTTGGATTAAAATAATGTCTGGAAGTTGTTTTGTTGCTGCTCGAGCTTTTCAGAATGTAGCAAGTTTACTATGGTGTCATTGATAATGTAATGCATCTTGTGTGGTTAAATATTATTTTTATTCCTGTCGATTTGGTAAATTTGGATTGCTTTACAGAAATAGTCTCTGCAGCAGCAGCGATAAATAATCAGTCACATAGGCAACACCAACATTAACTAGAAAATTTCGCATTTAAGTGGCACGTGACCAAATCGATTGACATCGATATGTATTGTAACGGGGCACTACGACTTGTACTGCTTCAGTACAAGCCCACTTCCCACTGCTTCAGTTGCGAGTGGTGCCTTACGTTATTTCACGTACACTAGTACGTGCAGAGGAAGACTTCTCTTTAAGGTAACTAGCTTAAAGAGGGTAAAACGAAAAGTGTTTTAATATAATTAAGTATCTCTTCTTTCTATTTGTTAACTCTAACTATATTATAAACTAATACTAAACATGCAATTGAATTCTTATCTTATCTTATCTTATCTGTCTCTCTCTTTTGTTTACATCTACAGCTGATTTGTCTGCGGAATAAATAGATATAATGGTCCATACCTATTTATCGATAAGAATTCTGAATATTACTATATAAAGTAATATCCTCCAAATGTTATCTACCTTTTAGATAATATATTAATTAACAACCTTTAAGTGTTAATTTCATGTAACGATACACCCCGTTACACGTATGCTGTAATTTGAGGGTCCAAGATATTCTTTGAATGCTGACCGATATGGACACGAGTAATGACATGTCCATTTGTTGAACGGAATCAAGATGATGAATATCGTTTCCAGTTAAGGTGATGACAGCGTGTAATACTTGCATCCCTTTAGTCAGTTTCAAGGCAATAAGCTTAATAATTTTAAGAACGGCTTCTCGATAATTGATGGCTAATTTGCTGCTGCCTATAGCTCATGTCAGTTTGGACAGAGTGAACCTCCGCAACAAGTAAAAAGAGGGCTTTATTTGCTCGTGAGGATATATTTAGCATTTATAAGCTACCTTAGTTGACGAAATAGGTTGCTGGAAACTGCAATGGTCTATGGAGCCATCAAGTTTGATTTTGGTTGCAGTCTCACTTCACTAATGAGCGTCAACGAATAAGAGCATGCCATTCAATAGGGCATAAATTTGCGCTTGCACGAAATATTCTAAAGGATCGTCCCACCGTGCAAACGATAATCGAGTCTTTGCTATTCATTTAAAGACACACAATAGAAACAATAATATATAAATAGCTCGGATAGGTACGATTCCTATTTCCTGCAATTAATAAAAAAAGCAAAAATGGTGCTTCGCCACAGCCTCCTCTCGCTATCGCTGCTTCTGTTGCCCATTATATTGGGCCAGCAATGCGCTTACTTTTCCAAGGAAGACCTTTTTTCCCGCCTAGAAATGCATATTAAAACTTGCATCGATCCCATCCCTTCGACCCCCGCGCTGTCGACGTTAACGGAGCGCTTTATCGCAAATGAGTTTGACGGACGACAGCCCCTGGCGCTAGTTTTTTTTTCAAATTCAAGCCATATGCTACGATCGCTGGCTGGTGCTTTGGCCTCGTCGCTCTTTGGAAGCTCCCGCTCGCCGCAGACAGTACAGAGTGTTGACTTTCAGGCGCTCCTTGAACCCTCTCCTCGCTTGTCCAATTATGACATCAAACAAAGATTGCGTGCGGCCATTGCTGCACCATTAAACGCCTGCCCTGAGCGCAGCCTCTTTGTGCTAGAAAACGTACAGGCACTAGATGACGTTACTCTGCCAGTGCTTGACGTATTTCTGGATCCTCTTAACGGCAAGCGTGCGCAGTTCCAGCATCACCGAGAAGGCCTGGCCAGTCGCGTTTTCGATTGTACCAACTCCGTCTTTCTTTTTCTGTTTAAAGTCACGGCTTCGAATTTGTATCATGGAGACGAAATTGACAATTTTAATTGGCGTGAGTACCTCGTGCAACGCTGGACACGTTCTCAAGGATCAATCGAGGAATTTACACCTCATGCCTTCGTGGGACGACTTACTGACGCGGTAGCAGTGTTTCCAAAGAATGGAAATGAGAGTGCTAAAAATAATTTTACAGAAGTGAACCAGACGCGTGAGTGGCGTCAAATGTGTGAGCTGCAGCTAGAAAATGCAGAAAGTGATCAACAACAGGAAAATGGTCATGAAACTTCGATGACCGCTGCGCTGTCACTTGTTTCTGAAAATTTTGGCGCTGCTGCTCATTATATTCCTGGAGCAATTGCGATGATGTCAATCCCAGCATACTTGCTTATTCTCACGCGTGCGAAACGTTGGAATGGAGAGATTATTAAGAAAAGGGGTTCGATTCACCGCCGTCGACACTGCGGCGGTAGTGGTAGCACAAAACGAAAAAGAAGAAAAGCGCGTAAGTAATATATGGTCAACTGCGTTTGATATATTGCGGCAACTTATCCAAGTGTGGTGGCTGTAACGGCGTAGCCAATTGTCCGTGATGGTTCTCGTGATGTACAGATTGGAACTTAATTTTAATGCGTAAACGAAACAAGCGGAGGCTCACGCATCAATGTAAAAGCTGAGTGCAAATGGCGTCACCCAAACGCGTTTTGATGCAAACGACCTCTGTGCCGAAGAAGTGTGCTAAATATCTTTGGCCCGAAGCCAATAGAGCTGACAAAAACCGTACCGATCGCACACGATTCTTGACATTTAAGTCGTTAATAAAATGAAATGCAATTTACAGCAGCAGATCAGTGGAGAGCTTGGTAAAGGCTTTTTAATTACAATGCGAAATGGCCCCCTCCTTCGGGGTTTTTTAGGGTGTCGCTGCCGACACTTTCAGTTGCAGTAGGCGTGACGGCCATTGACATGTATATAAGTCACGATTGCCTAAGGGCGTATCGTCTGTCTGCTTCAACTACACCTGCGAGAAACGATACCGCCTTTGAACAATTTCCTATCTGGTATGGTAATATTGGATATGTAAAGTAAAGTTATTAAAAGATGCTTATTATAGGGAAATGTTACCATTTTGGTTAACGGCACCAAATTATATCAAATATTAACCAATCAGATTTTTTTTTTGACGCGGTTAGATTATTTATCCTCGCTTCCGCTTTACACTCACAAGCAACGCATTTCGCGCTTTTCGCAAGACGCAGTCTCTTTGCCCTATTTGACAGGTTCGCCATCACTGTTGCTTATTTTGCGTAGTCAAGAAGCAAACGCGACGTAGCGGAGCTACCTCGTTCCTAAAGTCAGAGGAAGACTTTCAGACTCAGAGTCACTTAGCTCTATTTGTAACGGGGCACTACGACTTGTACTGTTTCAGTACAAGTCCACTTCGCACTGCTTCAGTTGCGAGTGGTGCCTTACGTTATTTCACGTACACTAGTACGTGCAGAGGAAGACTCCTCTTAAGGCAACTAGCTTTAAGAGGGTAAAAATTAAAACTGTATTAATATAATTAAGTGTCTCTTGTTCTTTGTAAATACTAACTTAATTATAATCTAATACTAAACATGTAATTGAAATCTAATCTCTATCTTATCTGTAACTTTATCTTTGATGACTCCTACAGCTGATTAGTCTGCGGAATAAATAGATATAATGGTCTATACCTATTTATGGATAAGAATTCTGAATATTACTATATAAAGTAATATCCTCCAAATATTATCTACCATATAGATAATATATTAATTAACAACCTTTAAGTGTTAATTTCATGTAACGATACACCCCGTTACATCACCCCTCCCTTAAACGACAATCACTCTGACTATCATTGGATGGAGTGGTCACTATGTGACCACTTAATTTTAAAATGATGTTGATTGGTCAGAACCATCATTTTAAATTCCATCGCATGAAGAAT
>NC_090616.1:114306-147649 GCF_004359215.1 Bremia lactucae | reverse complement strand
GGAGGCGCATACAGATCAAGAGAATAAGCGCCTACTTTTGATCCGTCATTACCTAAGACATTCAATGTCTCGATTTCTTCCAGGGATCCCTTCATCAGGATGCTTAAGTTTAATCACTTTAGCATTAACTATTTGAGGAGATTTCGCCTCAGGTTCTTGGGGATTTAATTTTTCAACGTCTTCTGATTGTGATTGCGCTATCACAGTCGGGTCCTCAATGGTCAACTACTCTTTACTCGACCTAGGATCATCGTGTTGTCCTTTTTGGACAACCGGTATACTCCTTGAATGTCGCCCGCTAAGCGTACATTTATGTTTCAATCCACTCGACCTTTTCGAGTGGTGGACCTGCGGCGCTGCCTGTGCATTCACACAGCCGCTGGCAGCTGACTCCACAGTGTGATTAGTAATCACACTGTGATCTTGTGCAGTTGTACTAACGACCGTACTACAAGTGAGGTCATGGCACTCACTCGTAGTACATCCACACGCTTGTAGACGCTCCAAGAAGTTAATCAGAAGGCCATATGATGATCAAGTGGCAGGCATCTTTACGGATCGATGCTGCCAGCTAATTCTTGGGATATACTTTCTGAGCCAAGGTAGACCTAGGATGACATCAAATTTGTCATCCAAATCCAGTACGATGAAATCATGATCATGCTGTAAATCTCTTAACGTTTAGTTAATTACTCTACGCGTTTCATTACTGTTATCGATGCTTCTGTCGCTAGACGTACCGTCATCCTCGTTAGAGAGCCTACGACCCTCTAGTGACTGGCGACGAATAAAGTTATTTGACGCTCCGCAGTCCACTAGGGCTCTGAGTGACAAATCATTTGTCACTTTCAACTTCAAGGTGATGAGGTATACCTCATCACCAGGTGCAGAGACACATAATGATTGTGTGTCTGGAGCAACTTTTGTCAAGAGATTTGCAAATTCTCTTGAGGTTGCTGGATCAGTAGGGCGTTGCGCCCCTACTGACCCCGTCCATTTTTTGGCGGTCCGCCTCGCTGTTGCGATTTCGCAACAACGTCGGATCCGCGACCGTTGCCCTTTTTGGCATACGATCCAAAATTACGTTCAGTACCTTTCGGTGCTAGGCGTGAAGCACTACACTCATGAGCGTAGTGTCCTAATTTTTGGCAGCGATGGCATTTCTGCAATCTCTTATTGCTCGAAAAGCGAGGTCTTTCACTTTCGACGTAAGAGAGGTCCATGGGCTCTGGACCTCCTACCTCGTGTCGTCTTGGAGGACGATACGATGATGAACTAGCTTGAGCCTGTCTCAAGCTAAAGTCCTTCTGTTCCACAACAAATATTCCTTCTTCAGGCGTATCCAGTTCCAAGCGGAACAGGTGGGACTTTACGGGACCATCCGAAGACCTTGCATGAACACCGTAATCAACGTGCGTTCATGAACTGGGTTATTTGTTATACAGCTCGCTAAGAGTCGTATGTGCTAGGCATATGCGTGCACATCACGCTTGCCTTGCTTGAGTTTCAGAAGCTCTGAACGAGCTCTGAACTCAGCCCTTGGTGGTTTAAACGTCTGTTTGAGTCGGGTTTTAAAAGCCTCTGGCGACCCAAAGACGTATGGGTCGCGCAACTCAAGGCCCAATGCCCAAGTTTTGGCACGACCTGCCAGATTTGATTGAGAAAATGCGACTTGCATTTGCTTGTCGATGATGTGACGTGCCCTTATGGCATCGTCTAACTCGACGAAACATCTCAAGAGGGAGTCTTCTTCAACTCCCCTATACTTAGAGATGTCAATCTTTAAAATTTCGAGACGACGCGTTTGCGTCATCCCAGGTACAGGAGTCTGTACCTGTTGTTACCTCAACAGTTCTGCCTGTTGAGAGCCTTGCTGATTCAGCAAGGCTTCTTTCTCCTTCATCTCGGTAAGTTCATGTTTATGAGCTTTGCGATGGTTGAATGGAGGGCATATTTGTCTAAGTTGGACAGCAATGCCAAGATTGCATCATCCCCTACGGTCGAACTCATTCGTTCAACCGCACTCCTTTCAATATCACTTAGAAAGAAGTAGCTTTCAGGGAAAACGTGTTGCGTATTCCCACTATCATCTAACATGTCCATGTTAGATGAGATAAAAGGGTAATTTACCCGTAAAGTAAATATGCCACAACAACAGTTCTCCAACCGATGTGTGCCCCATTACACCCTCCCCCAACAGACTGTTGACACCGAGTGACAACATTCGTTTCATTTCCTCTTTGAGGTTGGAGCCTAAAAGCTAACCGTTCGATTGTTTTTTTCTTTCCTTTGTCCCATGACAATCATGCGGGGTCACAAACTCTAAGCACCTTCCTCGACGATGAGTGATGGCTGACTTTGAAAGTCACTCTCCGTCAGAGGATTAGGAGAAAGAGCGTTGTTCTTACACGCCTTCTCCTCCGGATGAACGTCGACGGGCCCCGAATCCGTTCCCAGAACGTGGTGCCGCTGATGTCTTAACTGCATTGAGCAGGACACGGGACCCTGAGTCCAACATTATAACTAATCCGCTTGATGAAGAGCAAGAGCAAGTCATTTTCAAAGAGGAACAAGCTCGTCGACAAGCTGCCGAGATAACGAAAGCTAAAGCTCATAGTAAATATAGATTCACTCTCCTTGGCGTAAGCCGAACGGATTAATTCAGGAATAGGCGACATGTTAGTCGTTAAATGAGAAAGCTCATAACACGCCTGCGTGATAACGATTCGGCCAAAGCATTCTGCTTGCCGGGCTTATACTTCACCTCGAAGTTGTATTCCGCGAAAAACGATAGCCATCGGGCCATTATCTTTTAAGAGATGGGGCGAGTTAGTCGCCGTGCGTAATGACGCGTGATCTGTACCATCCAAACGGCTTAGAGCCGAGCAGATGAACTCTGAATTTGACGAGAGCATACTTCATAGCAAGTGACTCTTTGTCATGAACTAGGTGGTTCTTTTCCGCAGCTTTAAGCTGTCTAGACTCGAACGCAATAATACGTTCATGCCATCAACATCTGTTTGTGAAAGAGCACTGCCAATGGCAAATTCTGATGCGCTACAGACGACACTGAAATGCCAATTTGGGTTTGGCAGTGCCAGAATCGGGGCATGGATAAGAGTATCCTTAACTGCTCGAAAAGCATTATGCTCGGCGCTAGTCTAGCATCATTCTGTATCCTTTCTAAGGAGATTAGATAATGGCCTAGCCATATCAGCGTACTTTCGCTATATTTGTGTAAATAATCGAGGAGATTCAACCGCTTACGCAAATCCTTTTGTTTTTTTAGGAACTGGCCAATTTACTATGGCTTTCACGTTAGCGGGATCCGCTCTTAGGCCTCACTTCCCAACGAAGCACCCTAAGAAAGGAGTTTCTTCTATGCCAAAAGTGCATCTAGATGCATCGGCATACAATTTATTTGTGCGCACACGCACACGCTCGAGCACTGCTCGCAATTGGTCCAAATAGTTTTTCATATCCGACCGACCCTGCTCCGCACGACTATGGATAAAAAATGCCATCAAAATGAGTGAGTGCAGAACCTCGATAAGATCGGAAGAGTTGCGTCACTAGCCGATTTAATTGCCGGAGCATTAAAAAGTTCTTGCGGCATAACCAACCACTTCCATAGCATACCACTTGGGGTGCTAGTCGCTGTAAGCGAGATATCGCTAGCTCGCATGAGCAGTTGGTAGTAACCATCGACTAAGTTTAGTGCACTGTACAGTGTACAAGCCAATTATTGTTTCTGAAGAACGTCCTTTTTAGGAATGGGGGTTTGTGCTCGTTTAGTTACAGCGTTAAGCTTATTATAAGCATGTACAATGCGCCATTTACCATTTTGCTTTTTGACACAAAATGTCGGTGTCGAATGAGGAGATTTGATCTCTCGTACCATTTCAGCCCAACCAAGTCAATTTCATGACGAACACCTCTATTCGGAGGTAAAACAGATATTGGATTATTACATAGCGCGTCTTGAAATTCCTTAATCGAGGAATAAAAGGGATCCGTAGGATCTTTAAGGATCGATGACCCATTTCGCGCACTAAGTGCAGCTTTTGTGTAATCCAGGACAGCTTCGTCTAGAAGTGACGATGAGTTTAATTCAATTATTGGTCGAATGACCACCATTTCAGATAAGTCACCAGCCTTTAATGCTCGGCCGCACTCATCAATTGCTCTAAAAGAGCATGTAACGAAGGGATTGCTGCTAGGCTAACATCCCCCTCAATGTTACCGATTACACCATTTACACACGTGTGTAATTGCTCAGACGTATCACTTTTTGAGGGTATAAACGCTTCGTTTCCCTCCTGTCTTGGAGTGGAGACAAAACAATATTTAGAGGCCGGGACATTCACGTCTCTAATTTTCCAGCCTGTAATAGTTCTATACAAGACATGGTGTTTACTTTGGCATCCGACAAGGAGTTAGGTAGCTCAACTTCCTTGCCCAGCGACCGTTTACGTGTCGCTTTACGTGGATTAGAGGGATTTTGACCCGAAAAGCCCTGGCGAACCGCCAAAAGTTTCACTAGTGACACTCAGTATGGTGCCACCTCGGCCGACTATACTCGGTGGACTTAGACGTGCCACTACACGTATATCAGGAATATTGCATCCTTGTTGAAACGCCCTTAGGCCAACTATAGTTTCAGCATTCAGTGAATCGTTATAATAAAGAATGTCACTCGACGGAGAACGTGCCGTGCCACTTCTTTCTGCTGACTCGGGCTCAGAATTAATGTTTGATACGTTAGAATTTTTAAACTCAGACATTCCAATGTCTAAAACACTGACAGACTTATTCACTGATCTGCGCCAATAGCGCTTTTGTTACCTAGCAAAGGTGGGTTCATGACTCTCCAAAACATTGTTAGGAACACTGCGCGTGGCGCTTAAGGTCTTATACCTCTAATCGATCCATGGCTCATGGTGTACTATTCAGGCGATACCAAGTATGAGAACATGTCTCGAATCCAAATTAAGGACGAGACAGCGCTTCATACTGTCAAAGTTTAGAAAATTTATACCTAAGTTCAATGGAACTTTGAAAACAGTGACACGAGTCCCAGTCGCTAAGCGAGCAGTGATTGTATCACCTTCATGTGCTTTAAGTGCCTCAACGTATTGTTGACTTCCTTCAAGGGAAAAGCGTTGAGCGTAATTGCAAGACGCTCCTGAGTCAATTAAAATTGACCACGGCTTATCAAAGCCATTTTCAGCCGTTTGAGCGACTAGTAAGCCAGGCTTGTACTCTCGCCCCGTGCCATTCAGCACCAAGCTAATTGAGGCTAGGTTCTGTTTATTCTCACCTCCTAGAGGTTCAACAAATCCTGCGCCTTCCCCAGTAGGGCGCCTCGCACCTACTGGGTATCGACGTTTTACCGCGCCGTATCAGAACTCTGGTATAGGTCGGAGTTGGGGCTCTTTCGAGCTTTACGCGAATTTCGTAGGGAGCAGGCCGGACGTTAATTATTCGTGCTTCCGCACATATAACATCTACGGATATTCTTATGCTGTTTCACAGCTAATAAAGCCTCTTCTCCTTCCTCAACAAGGTTTAGATCCATAAATTCCGCTCTACTAGATGGAACCCATGTGCTCGAACAGCTTGTCCGGTAAACAGGCGTGCTAACGCGAGCAGACTTAAAGTCGAACTCAGCGCTTAGCGCAATGGCAACTGCCTCTTTGAAAGTAGCAGAATGAGATCGGAATAATTCTGTCCGGGCAACGCCCTCATTGAGAGCCCCCATAAAGATTTTTACAACAATTGCTTCTTGCACCGGGTCTTGATGCATAGATGCAATGAGAGTTCTCAACTGCTGGACAAAGTCCATTTGAGTTCGTGTACCCTGTCGAGTCGCTAGAGCAGTGCTCAATCAGGCGGCGCAAACATGCTAGTCGTTCGCTGTTTTAGCGAATCTAATGAGGGAAAAGCGTCGTTTATGGACGTGCTGCACGATAGTGCCCACTCCATGGCTCTGACTCCAAGTTTTGAAATGGCCATAGCCACCTTTTGCCGTTCTGTTAAGAACAAAGCGGATTCAATGGACATTTCCATCTGCTTAATCCAAAAAGGGAGGTTTTACCCTTTTTTTCCTAGCGGAATCAATGGACATTTCCATCTGCTTAATCCAAAAGGGAGGTTTTACCCTTTTTTTCCTCAAACGTCTTCACATTACAGCGAGAGGGCGATCCCTCGGCTCTGAGTCAGGTACAGAGATGTATCGGGTTGGCATAGATGCCGCTAAGTGGTCCTGTACCTGACCAATCAAGATGGCTTCGTATCGCATAAAGGCTTCAAGTTTTGCATGCAGGACCTCTGGTCCCTGGGAGATTATAAATTACACGTGTTCAAGCCCAAAAAGGTTTTGAGATTGTCATAAGCGACGCGTTGCGCTTCTGACAGTTCTGGAACCTCTTCCATTTTCGTGAGGGTTCTGTCTTCTAAAGACTCAGGCGTATATTTACTACGAGTGTAATGGAGCTACCTCGCTCCCAAAGTCAGAGGAAGACTTTCAGACTCAGAAAGTCACTTAGTATTATTGAACTAATGGGTTTAACAACTCAGGGAGTCGTACAAGCTATTAAAGCTTAAGGAATTCTAGTTCAAGGGATTCAACGGTTCGTAGAACCAAGTGGCATTTAGTGCCCAAAGAGGATATACCTTAGAAAGGCTTCTATCTCTTACAGATCAATGCGCAAGCCTTAGGAAGGCACTTAACGCTTTAAGATCAAAAGGGGGACTGCACTTTATTTAATTATTTAAATCTAAAAACCATATCCTAGCTAAATTAAAAAAAGATTTTGGCCGCCAGATTTATATCTGGCGGCGACTACATTTGTTACCCATAATAAATGGGATTTAAGTAATTAACTATTTTAGAATAAAATAAAAGAATATTTTACCCATAAAGTAAATGTACCACAACAGTGGCTCTCCAACAAAGATGTGCCCCATTACACGCGAGCAGAGCCATCAGAAGACACATGCTCTTCTTAGGCACGACTCCAGTCAAAGCCGTTGCCGTCATCGAATACGGCAGCACACATAGCGTTGTGTGACGCACCTCGAAAGTCTTCCTGCTAAGACCGAATGTTTAAGTAAACAATCTCTATTTTCTTTCACAGAGGCACAGTTGCGGTTTCCAACGTTTCGAAAATATTAGCGCATCCCATTGACAATTTCTGACAGCTTGACGCGAGTGTAATGTCGTCCTTTATCTCCACAGGTGGCCTGAGGAGCCTGGGCCTTGGCTTGAGCGGTCACTCGGCGCTTTCTAGCCGATGAAGGGAGATGAACATTATTTGCTAATAATAATTTAGTGGTGGGGTCCCGTTCACCAAAACGGAGTGCCGTTAACATTTCTCTAATGTTATTTTCGTGTATTAATCCTCTCCGAATAATAAATTTATGTAACGGTACACCCCGCTATATTCACTGTAATGACTGCTGTTTACTGACAAAGGTCATGACACTTGTTGGTTCATTTTGAAGCCAAATCTTACGCATGGTTACTAAATTATTGCGCGTCGCCACCTCTAAAGCGGCTAATCTAGTAGCTACATGAGGCGTTTATTATAAGCCGGATAAAATGTCCGACTCAAAAACATCTACAAAGTCCTCCAGCTCATCAGGAATTGATGCCGAAAAATCGTGAGGTGGGTTCTGGCGTAACAACCGAACAATTATTTGCAAATTTACTCAATTCGTCTGAACATCTTGTTGCGAAGTTATCTCGTGATGGCTCCAATAATGGTGACGATGCCGGTGATGTCACCATTCCTCACCGGGGTCGTCCGCCGTAAAATGAAGGATGCATGCGAGCTTCATTGTGGTCACTGATTTTTTATTGTCGATGCTAGTACATTAGCATCGTACTCATCAAAGTCAGCAGTAGGCTTATTGATATTACTCATTTTTGTCTTCTTCAATGGTAATTAAATCAACATAAGATGCTGTTGAGTTATCGCGTGATGAGCAAGAGCAAGATTGGTCTTTGCTCGAGCAAGTCCCGCCCCTTAAAGTAGAGCCACTCTCAAACAAGGTGGGTATACGTCAATGATGAAAGCCATTCCTAAAGAGCGGTGATAGCTTTGTCGTTACATTATTCCAAGATGTGTCCTGCGCACTCACCACACAACAGTCGTCGACAAATCACAAAATAATAAGGATGCCTTCCGCGAAGCAGATGTCGTTTAAACGCGCTGAAATCTCGTACTTTCATTTTAGCCTAAATACTCATCGTATGGGGTGGGCGACCAGGCTCAGATCATAAGAAGAAGCCAAGTGTATAACTGATATGGTGATATTGATTGAGCTGACCGTTTGCTTTCAAATATAATGGTTCCCCCAACCCATTTAAATTAATGTGCTCTTTTTTGCCGACACGATGGCAAGCGTGCGTATTTTTAGTTCTATTCTAAATTTTTCATGATTTTTTTTGGTCAGGAGAAATGGGCTGAGCTGAATCTTTTGCTCCAAATCAATCATAACAGTGATGTTACATCGCATATGATTGTCACTGTATCCATTAATAAAAGCATCACGGGGTTGTGCACCGCAAACCAAATGTTTACGGCGCGATCACTTGTGAAGTGCGACCTTATGATGTCTTGGGTTTTCGATTTGACTTCGTCATCACCATTGCTGGTGTGGTAGCTTACCGTTTAAATAGTATTTCTAGTGATATTGTCTTTTTGCACATCGATTTGTGTTGGGAAGTGACTATCCGTCAGTTGCCGTTTCCTGAGGAAACTTGTTAAATTTTCTATTGAAGTGGCCGCGTCCAATGCGGGTTACTTGGGGCTTGTGGCTCTCGACGGGGTTATTCGGGTGCTGTTTCGCTGCGCTTGAAGACGCAGAAGGCCTCGTGTTTGTGGACGCAGCTGCCTTATGCGCCTTCCACTGCTCGCACGCGCTGCTTTCTCCGGCATCACAATGCTCGCCAGAGCTCTGCGGTCGTCGCCGGCGCACGCTTGAAGCGTCCGATACAAGCGAGAACCCGCAACAAATCGACGTGCTTTCTTGTCGAAACATTGAACAGAATGCATCGACGTTAGCTTTTTCGATGACTCTTTCAGCTGCCGACAGTGCCCAGGTGTTCGAAGGATTCCATCACGCCTTTTTCGAGGCGTACGATGCGATGTTGGGCGGTGACAGCGTCACGGCCGACGCGTGTCAATTGGCTTTCTTGCAGGACAAAATGCTACCGACTGTAGAGGACGACGACACGGTGCAGGAAGAGAAAGCCGAGCGGAAGCCGCGTTTGATAAAATTGGTCTCAGGACAGGAAGAAGACCACGACAGAGCGTGTATTGTATCAATTAGGACGATCACGGGCTACGAGCAGGAGAGCGAAATGCCTTTATTGACAAGAAGAGGAGACAGATTGGGAGCAAACACTGTCGTATTGATACATGCCCATGAAGTGCTGGCAAACCAGCTTCGCGCGCTCGAGTGTGTCGATGTAGTGGTCGATTTGCCTGCGATTTTAAAGCTTATGCCCTTTGCGCGCAGCGCAGCACAGCTTGCGAATAGGATGGCGCATGGAAGGAGCAATAACGCGTCGTTGGTCGTAGCTCCTGCCTTGGAGATTCGATTGGTGCAAGAAGCAGACCAACTTGCTGTACTGAGCTCTCTCCAGCAGCGAGCAAGCGATCTCGTTGGTTTGTTAAATGTATTTGAACGGAACAGTCTCCAACCGAGATCGATCTTTACAAAACCACTACAGGATCTTCAGACGTGGATTCAGATTGTCGCGCTTGCGGTCGCTGAGAGTTCAGTTGAGTGGATTGACGAGCAGCACAAATTGACGCACAACTCGTTACAAGGCCAAGAGCACGAGCGCTGGTCGCGACTTCAGAACCATCGAAGACTTGATGCGTACGTGCCAAGTCTTGTGGGAGTTGATTCCGCTCGAGAGGCAGGGATTCGAGGAAATGACGTTGTCGTGGGCATAACCGATACAGGGCTGTATCTCTACCACGATCAATTTGATCAAGACAACCGCGACGTTTATTCTGGGATGGTGCTCTCGGCTCGGAAGGTAGTTATGTATAATGCCTGGGCCAATCGTAACGATGAATCCGAGACCATTACGTGTGGTCACGGCACACACATTGCTGGCCTTTTAGCTGGCAGCTCATTCAGCGGCAATTATCCTGATCTTGGGATTGCTGACAGAGCTCGGATAGCTTTTATGGACATTGGGACGCAGAGCGAAACCTGTGCAGGTCGACAGAACTGTCCCGTGTCGCTTGCCACGCCTGCTGATGCAAGTGACTTGGTTAGAAGTCAGCTGGCTGCGGGTGCCCGGATTTTCTCATTCTCGTGGGGCACACCGGGATCGGACTACAGCGCGCAAGCCAGAGACTTGGATGCATTTATCTATGCAAACCCGGAAGTTCTTGTGGTTGTGGCAGCAGGCAACAGTGGCGAGTCTACGCTTACGGGGCAACGCACTATTTCGTCGCCATCTGGCGCGAAAAATGTCATTTCGGTTGGAGCGTCGCTTAACTCGGCAGCTTCGTTTACGACTTTTGGGTGCCCGGAGATCTTTAACGAGCGCACTGTGGCGTCGTTCTCGTCTGGAGGGCCGACGACAGACGGACGATTAAAGCCTGACGTTGTTGCTCCAGGGATGACTCTCGTATCCAGTCAATCAGAAGCTCCGGGGTCGACCACGGAAAGCTCGGCCACGTGCTCTCTTCAAGGCACGTCGCAGGCAACACCTGTGGTCACTGGCGTCGCGGTGCTTCTGTATGAATGGCTTCGTGACGGTTGGTGGAGAAATGGCAGGAAGAATACAACATTTGCCATGAGTTATGTACCGGCTGCACTGCTCAAAGCGTTAATTATTCATAGCGGAGACTCTTTGCAACAGCGAATGGCTGCTTTACCCAATGGTTTTGTGTCTTGTTCAAGCCTGGCCTCTGACGCTGCTGACGTTACGTATCCGGATGTGTATCAGGGCTATGGCAAACCCAATCTTACCAACATTGTGGACTTTACTGGAAATCGCAGTGACCTGCCATCGCTCTATTTTTTACCCAACTCAACTGAAAATTCCGAGGGGCTCATTGCTCACAATGGTGAAGTTGTAATTACGTTTACAGTCGCTCGAGACGTGGATTTGCGCGCCACGCTTGTGTGGACGGACCCGCCAGGATCCCTTCAAGCTACGTCTCAGTTGCAGCATGATCTGGATCTGGTCGTTCGTATTCTTGGTGGCACGCAGACATTTGGACCGTTGACAGCTGATCCAAGCACTGGAAGGGATTCCAAGAATAATGTCGAGATGGTCCAGGTAACCTATGCTGATCTCCTTGCTGCGGTTTTAGACAACAATTCCACAAGCTATAGCGGCAGTGGCAATGAATCGGATTATTCAGCGCTCGGAGAAAACGGAGAAATTGTGGTTGAGGCTGTCGTGTATGGTCGTAGCGTGCTGCTAGCGGATACGCAGAGCTTTGCCTTTGTTGCGTCGTCAAGTGCCATCGGATTCACGTCCGGATCAGTGATTCCGACCAGAAGCAGCAAGTCGTTCTGGTCTGACTGGGCAATTGCCATCATTGTGGGCTGCACAATTCTCGCTTTAATAATTATCGCCTTGATTACCCGGTGGCTTCAGAAACTAGGCAAACACGGTGTTGCCCGGTCACGACGACGACGCCCGCGTCGAGAGTACTCCACGCATGTTGAGATGATTGACGGTGCATATCATCCGATGTACCAGACAGCGCCCACTCCGTCCGAGGATGATCGATGTCCATACTGCTTGTTTGCCACGCCAGATGCGGTGGTGATGGTCTCACACGTTGAGACAGCTCATGCTACGAATCGGCCGGTAACTCCTGAGATTCCACCCGTTGCTGTGTTGGGAGGAAACACGTTCTATGGTTTGGAGCCGACCATTCCAGTGATTTCAGTGCCTCCCTCAGCCCCTGCAGAACCAACAGAGTATCACCCATGCCCTTACTGTCGTTACGTTACGTCAGACGCCGTTGTCTTAGTGAACCACGTCCAACATATGCATGCATAGTAAGTACAAAAACTCAATTTTAAGTACATCTACATGGTATCATTCTGTTCCTAAGTGCGCCTCACATTTCCAAGTCCCTTCGATGGCCGCCCGGTTGCGTCCGAGAACTAGAAACCACTCTAATGATCCCGAAAAGTCTTTGCCAATTCAAAAGGCATTATTGAAGTCATGGTCACCTCAAACGAGGCGCTGGGTGTGCCTAATGCTTCTAACTTTTGTGCTTATCACGTTGCTCATGGTTAGTAATAACACTTTCGAAAAACGACCCGATAATTTCATTTCTAGCTCTCTCCAGGATAAAAAAACATTGAGCTATTTACACGCGCACGAGGATCTCGAACTGCGTACAAACATTACGTTTGCCGAGCTAGAAAGTTCATATTCAAATTGGAACCACGTCTTGAAAGCGCAGGACGAAAGGACAATAGCAGAGGCCGAAGCCCATGCTAAGAACGTGCTTCCATTTCCCGTATGGGAAGCGAAGCGTCGGAGATTGCGGTGCATTGGCTGGAAAGCAACAAGCAATTGCACTCCAGATGGATTTCGAGTACCGGGTCTTGATTTTCCATGCAACACCGTCGTCCCATACGGTTCATCAGGCTACTGCGAGGTCACTGACAAAGATACTGGCGAAAGTTTTCGAGTGATGCACCGATATTGCTCTAGTATGCGGGACGGAGGGAAATTCCGATGTTCTGACGCGTGGGAATTTGCTCTTGTTCCTCAAAAAGCCCGCGAGGTCGTTAGGAAAGCGCAGATTTCGAATTTGTTGCTGCCAAATATCGCACCAAATCCACTGCAGCAAACGGAACCACGGAACGGTATTGTAATGGTGGTCTACCCAGAATTACTGGCTAGTGCGTACGCAACGATTCGAGCGTTGCGAGAAGTACTGGTCTGCCGATTGCCCATCGAGCTCTGGTTTCGAAAGCAAGAAATGCAATTATATCCAGAAGCGTTCACCGAGCTCCAAAAGCTCTCAAATCAAATGGGTAGAGGTATCACGTTACGAGCAATTGCCGAGTTTGGTGTTGCGGGATTTGCAACCAAAGTATATGCCATATATCATAGCGTCTTCGAGTCGGTGCTGTTTCTAGATGCTGACAATGTGCCGGTGCGGGATCCGACGTTTTTATTCGAATCCCCGGAATTCAAAGAGACCGGAGCAGTATTTTGGCCGGACTTCTGGCATCCTACGAGCACTATTTTCAATATCCAGCCACATTCTCTCGTCTGGGAGCTTCTTGATTTGCCATTCATTAACATGTTTGAGCAGGAGAGTGGTCAGCTGCTCGTCAATCGACGACGACAGGCTGGACCGCTTGAGCTTGTGAAGTTTTATACGCTTCATCGGCCAAATTACTTTGACAGAATGAAGCTCGCGCACGGTGACAAAGATCTTTTCCGGTTCGCATGGCTGAAGCAGGGCGCTAAGTTTCATATGATTCAATCACCGCCTGCTGTGGCTGGCAAGGTTATAAATGATAGTTTTTGTGGCATGACGATGGTACAGCATGACGCCGAGGGTGGTGTACTTTTTCTCCATCGCAACTCACATAAACTCATGGGCACAGTACGGCGAGGTCCGACTGTGTACAAAGCGGCAGCCATCCGGCGTGCTCGCAAGAAACGCTTGCGCAAAGAATTGGCTGAAAAAGATCGTCTCACACTCGATGACAGCAAAGCCAATGAAGATGAGCTCGAGAATAGCGTTTCGCCTGACTTAAATGCGCTCGGACCCGATGGATATCCTGACATGGCTATTTGGACTCATTTGATCACGTTCAAAAATACGTCGCGGCGGTCGAATTACCGGATTCAGACCTATGAAGCATCACCAGACTTTAGCACCGGCGTGTATTGTTACGGCGAACGATATTTAAATCAAAGCAAGCACTTCGTCCTACAAAAGTTTGCCAACCTTAGCTACGCTGGACTCGAGACAAAGTTGCGGCAATTTGCCATGGAGGGCTTTCGCGTACACGATGGGGTGACAGGACGATAGCCTTTCATATATGAATGGTAATAGGACGATCTACGATCATGATCGATCCAGCGCTGCAGTCTTGATCCGTAGGTACTAAAAAAAAAATTTTTACATGGCAGGTCAAAAGTTACCCAGCCTCAAACGCAGCGCTTCGTCTTAAGAGTTCAAAAAAAAGCTTGAAGTATTATCACGTCGACCAAAGCAAATTTGCCATTTTGGAAACACAGACAAAAGGTAAGTATCGTGTGAACTTGAGACAGTATTCGTGAAGGAGCCGGCTTTTTGATTATCAAATTTAGACAGCCATATTCTAAAAGGAGGTTACTAGTGGAACCAAGAATGCATTCAATATATTTAGCTCCACTGCAGGTATGGTGTACCTGCTTATTGCAAAACTGATTCTTTGGCTTACGTGCGACACGGTGCAAGCAAAGCAACTAATTTTTGGCTGTGTGCTGCCACCGTTATCATAATATGTCGTTCTAATTAAAAGATTAAAAAAAAAACGATCTCTCACCTTGAATAGGTGATACGAAATAAATATTCAGGTCAAAATAAGGAAATATATTCCATCAATTTTGATAGCATTTTTGGGGTCGCACTCAAATTTACGTAAGCTGCCTCAAAGTCCGTCGCAATCTTTGTCATCCCCTCATCTCATTATGAGCGCACACTCAACCTTCTCGCAGACGCCCTCCTACAAAGCGCATCACATCAATGCAAAGGAGTTGGCTTCGGAAGAAGCGAAAGTCTATGAAGGTTACTTGCAGCTCAAGAAATTGAGCATTATTGCTTAGCAATTAGGCATCCGGAACGTTTTGGTCTAATGCTGTTGTCGCTGTTTGTTTACAGAACTAAAGCGGACGCTTTCTCTACTCGAGACCGTTGTAAAAACCAATGCCAAAGAAAAAATCCCACGCATCTTTCGTGCCACCAGTAGGTTGCGCAAGACTCTCTCAGTAGCTCAGCTGCAGCAGGTCGTCGAGCAACTATTACCCACTCAGAATCCGTCCAAACCCGTGCTGCTGGCGCTATTGGATCAGATCGAGGCCAAGGTTCAAGCTGATGTAATGAAATCCCGCGATGCTGTTACTACGGATGAGGACGTCGAAATGACAGAAGCGTCTCCCGAGGTGGAAGCTGCTCTTCCTTCTGCCACTCTCGTTGTCACGCTACCGGTTGTAGACCTAATTGAAGTGGAGATCTATCTGTACCTGTTCGTTTTGGCAGCGCTAGTGAAGTACAAGCTCGGCCAAGAAGCCCTTGAAACGGTGGATAGGGTCGTGGCTCGCTGCCAGCAGTTTAATCGCCGCACGTTAGACCTTTTCCACGCGAAAGTGCTCACGTACTACTCGAATATTCACGAGCAATTCGGCCATGACCTCCCGACGATCCGCAATACTTTGCTCAAAGCTCATCGCACGTCGTGCTTGCGCTACGACGAGGCCGGTCAAGCCACACTCATTAACTTGCTGCTACGGAATTACCTCGAGGAAAATCTGTACGAACAAGCTTACAAGTTTGTGAGTAAGACCACGTTTCCAGAGTCGGTCTCCAACAACCAATTTGTGCGCTATTTGTACTACGTTGGGAAGATCCAAGCCGTGCAGCTCGAGTACACAGAGGCGTACACAAAATTGATGCAATCGATCCGCAAAGCGCCTGCAAACACCGCGTTCGGTTTTCGATGCACCGTGCACAAGCTCGCTGTTATTGTGCAGCTGCTCATGGGCGAAGTTCCCGAACGGAGTGTGTTTCATCAAGACGAGCTTCGGCAGGCCCTGGCGCCGTATTTGCAATTGACAAACGTAAAGTTGTTCAAGAGTTTTTTTAAGGCTCTGCAAGCTACTAACAAGATGATGGCGTCTGTGTTTCTTTTAACGACGTGCAGGCTGTTCGTGTAGGCAACTTGGAAGAGTTTAACGTGGTCTTGGCTGACCATGGCGCGGCTTTCAAGGCCGACAACACGTACTCGCTTGTCCTTCGGTACGTCGCGGTGCCTTTTGCGTTATAAAGGCTCGTACGTGCTCATAAGTGTCTACTCTTTGCAGCTTGCGCCACAACGTCATCAAGACTGGTCTGCGCAAGATCAGCACGTCATACTCGCGTATTTTACTGTCCGACATCTGCGAGAAGCTTGCGCTTGAGAATGTGCAAAACGCCGAGTTTGTGTGTGCCAAGGCGATCCGTGACGGTGTGATTGACGCCGTGATCGATCATGAGAACGGCTGGTTGCAGCTCAAAGAGACTGTTGATGTCTACACCACAAACGACCCCCAAAGCGCGTTTCAACGGCGTATCACTTTTTGTCTCGACGTGCATAATGAAGCGGTGAAAGCCATGCGGTATCCACCCGATGCTTACAAGAAAGACCTCGAGAGCGCCGAGGAGCGTCTCGAACGTGAAATGCAAGAAGAGGAACTCGCCAAGGAAATTGAAGATGAAATGGACGAGGGGCTCTGATCAGGACGTACGCTGTCGCAGGAGTAGTGGTACACAAGACGTAGCAGGCATACAATTCATCGCATTATATTTCCATCCACTTATGAGCAGAATATGTCCGTTTCGTTCATGAACTTTTGTCTGCGTTCACTCCTTTTGCGCGTATAGAGGCGCCTGGTAGCGATTCGAGTGGTACGTCGATTGACCCGCCACCCAGCCAGGCACATTCTTCATGACCTCGCGCTCTTTGTCCAGCATGTGCTTCTCTTGAGTCAGGTATTCGACATCGGCCTCTGCTTGGAGGAATGGAAGCAGAGCGATGCGATTCTCGCGCTCTTCCTTGGCAATTGCGCGCTGGTGTTGGTTCTGCTGGCCCACGAGATAGAAACCCACGGACGTGACGACGAACGTGCCGAGGAAGAGCGACCAACCTGGAGGTCCACGAGTAGCTGGACCATTCCTGGCAAAGTTAAATGCCTTAAAACCGCCTGGTGGCGGCATCTCCTGGTTGGGGGTGTGAAAGTTGGGCGTGGCCATGGCTGCGTCAACAAGTCAGGGGCTACGGGGTAACCTCGTGCTATTTTTTAATGAAACAGAACTTTTAACAAAATTCACGAAACTGATATAGAATTTTATCTGAATCTAGCTGTAAATGTGAAGACATTTGAAGGAAAGAGGGAGAAAATCTCCCTTTTTGGATTAAGCAGATGGAAATGTCCATTAATTCGCCTTATCCTAAACAGAGCGGCAAAAGGTGGCTATGGCCATTTCCAAACTTAAAAGTAGAGCCATGGAGTGGGCACTATCGCGCAGCACGTCTATAAACGACGCTTTTCCCTCATGGGATTCGCTGAAAGAGCAAATAACCAGCATGTTTGCACCGCCTGATTAGGCTTTTCGCATGCGAGCACGGCTCCTAGCGCGTCTCGTCCATCAAGATTGACCCGTACCTTAATTGCGACTCGACAGGGTAAAAGAACCCTAGGAGACATTTTCCAGGAGTTGAGAACTCTCATTGCATCTATGCATCAAGACCCGGTGCAAGAAGCAATTGCCGTAACCATTTTTATGGGGGAACTCAATGAGGGCGTTGCCCGGGCGGAATAATTCCGATCTCATCCTGCTACTTTCGAAGAGGAAGTTACCATAGCGCCGAGTTCGACTTTAAGTCTGCTCGCATTAGCACGCCTGTTTACCGAACAGGCTCTTCGAGCACATGGGTTCCGTCTAATAGAGAGAAACCCATGGACTTAAGCCTCGTTGAGGAAGGAGAAGAGGCTCTTCAAGCTGTGGAACAGCATAAGACCATTCGTTGATGATATATGTGCGGAAGCACGAAACATTTACGTCCGGCCTGCCCCCTACGAAATTCGCGTAAACTCGAAAGAGCTCCAAAACTCCGACCTATACCAGAGATCTGGTACGGTGCGGAAAAACGTCGATACCCAGTAGGTGCGGGGCGCCCTACTGGGGAAGACCTAGGCTCTGTTGAACCTCTAGGAGGTGAGAGTAAACGGAACCTAGCCCCTTTTAGCTCGGTTCTTAATGGCACGTGGCGAGAGTACAAGCCTCGCTTGCTAGACGATCAAGTGACTGTAAAGGGCTTTGATAAGCCGTGGTCAATTTTAATTGACTCAGGAGCGTCTTGCAACAATGCTCGACGCCTTTCCCTTGAAGGAAGTCAGCAATGCGTTGAGGCGCTTGAAGTGCATGAAGGTGATACAATCACTGTTCGCTTAGCGACTGGGACTCGTGTCACTGTTCCCAAAGTTCCATTGAAGTTAGGAATAAAGTCTTTGGATTCTGTCAGTATGGAATGCTATCTCGTCCTTGATTTGGATTCGAGATATGATCTCATCCTTGGTATGGCCTAGTTAGAACACCATAAGACCTTAGGCGCCACGCGCAGTGTTCCTAGCAAAGTTTTGGAGAGTCATGAACCCACCTTTGCTAGGCAACAATAGCACTATTGGCGCGGATCAGTGAATAAGTCTGTCAGTGTTTTAGACATTGGAATATCTGAGTTTATAAATTCTAACGTATCAAACATTAATTCTGAGCCCGAATCAGCAGAAAGAAGTGGTACGACACGTTCTCCGTCGAGTGACACTCGTTGTAATAACGATTCACTGAATGCTGAAATTATAGTTGGCCTAAGGCCGAATCATCAAGGGTGCAATATTGCTGAGATACGTGTAGTGGCACGTCTAAGTCCACCTAGTATAGTTGGCCGAGGTGGCACCATACTGAGTGTCACTAGTGACACTTGTGGCGGTTCGCCGGGGCATTTTCGGGTCCACACCCTTCTAATACACGTAAAGCGACACGTAAATGGTCGCTGGGCAAGGAAGTTGAGCTACCTAACTCCTTGTCGGATGTCAAATTAGACACCATGTCTTGTATAAAACCAATACAGGCTTGAAAATTTAGGGACGTGAACGTCCCGGCCTCTAAGAGGCGTATTGTCTCCACTCCAAGACAGGAGGGACACAAAGCGTTTATACCCTTACAAAGTGATACGTGTGAGCAATTACACACGCTTGTGAATGGTGTAATCGGTAAACTTGAGGGGGGAGTTACCCTTACGGCAATCCTTTAGTTACATGCTCTTTTAGAGCAAGACGAAATGTCTATTGATGAGTGCGGTCCAGCCTTAAAGGCTGGCGACTTATCTAAGATGGTGGTCATTTGACCAACAATTGAGTTAAACTCATCGTCACTTCTAGACGAAGCTGTCCTGGATGACACAAAAGCTGCACCTAGTGCGCAAAATGGGTCATCGATCCTTTAAAGATCCTACGGATCCTTTTTATTTCTTAATAAAGGAATTTCAAGATGTGGTGTGTAATAATCCATCATCTGTTTTACCTCCGGATAGAGGTGTTTGTCATGAATTGACTTGGTTAGGCTGGAATGGTACGATAGAGCAAATCTTCTCATTCGACACCGGCATTTTGTGTCAAAAAGCCAAATGGTAAATGGCGCATTGTACATGCTTATAATAAGCTTAACGCTGTCACTATACCAGCACAAACCCCCATTCCTAAAAAGGATGTTCTTCAGAAACGATATGATTGGCTTGTACACTGTACAGTGCACTGAACTTAGTCAATGGTTACTACCAACTGCTCATGTGATCTAGCGATATCCCGCTTACAGCGATTAGCACCCCAAGTGGTATGCCACAAGGGCTTTCCAATGCCACGGCAACATTTAATCGTCTAGCGACGCAACTGTTCCGCTCTCATCGAGGTTCTGCACACACTTATTTTGATGACGTTTTTGTTCATAGTCGTGCAAAGCAGGGTCAGTCGGATACGGAAAACTATTTAGACCATTTGCGAGCAGTGCTCGAGCGTATGCGCAGAAATGAATTGTATGCCAATGCATCCAAATGTATTTTTGACACAGAAGAAATTCCTTTCGTAGGGTGCTTCTTTACGAAGTGAGGCCTAAGAGCGGATCCCGCTAAGGTAAAAGCCATAGTAGATTGGCCGGTTCCTAGAAACCAAAAGGATCTGCGTAAGTGGTTGGGTCTGGCCCATTATTTACACAAATACAGCAAAAATGACGCTGATATGGCTAAGCCATTATCTAATCTTCTTAAAAAGGAAACAGAATGGTGATGGACTAGCACCGAACATAAGCTTCTCGAGCAGTTAAGGATAGTCTTATCCATGCCCCGATCCTGGCACTTCCAAATCCAAATTGGCATTTCGGTGTCGTCTGTGACGCATCGGATATTGCCATTGGCAGTGCTCTGTTACAAACAGATGTTGGTGGGCGTGAACGTGTTATTGCGTTCGAGTCTAGACAGCTTAAAGCTGCGGAAAAGAACTACCCAATTCATGACAAAGAGCTACTTGCTATGAAGTATGCTCTCGTCAAATTCAGAGTTCATCTGCTCGGCTCTTAGCCGTTTGTGATGGTACAGATCACGCGTCATTACACACGGCGACTAAGTCGCCCCATCTCTCACAGAGAGTGGCCCGATGGCTATCCTTTTTCGCTGATTACAACTTCGAGGTGAAGTATAAGCCCGGCAAGCAGAATGCTTTGGCCGATGCGTTGTCACGCAGGCCGGTTTATGAGCTCTCTCATTTAATGACTATAATGTCGCCTTTACCTGAACTACTCCGTTCGGCTTACATCCAGGATGAGCCGTGAGTAGCTCTACTACGAGCTCTAAAGAACTCTGGTTCAGGAATTAAATTGCCGGCACGTTTGCGTGCAAAATTACATCGATTTTTTAACGATAACGATCTGTTGCTTTATTGCACAGACACTGCGGACCCTCCTCGTGTCGTTGTTCCTCATGATGAGGATTTGAAGTATCGAATCCTCTATGAGGCACACGATACTGTCCTTGGTGGTCATCTCGGTAGCGAAAAAAACTACGGCTCTGTAAGCAAGATTTATTGGTGGCCCAAACTTCATAAATGGGTCAGCACATATGTTCGCACATGCGAAACATGCCAACGGGTTAAACCCTCGGCGCATGCTGCTGCGCCACTGGCGAGCCTTCCGGCTGTTGGGAGTCAATTAGTACGGATTTTGGTTTCGGTCTACCGAAAGATTCCGCCGGTCACTCTGGCAAAGTGGAATTTGTTGACCGATTGAGCAAAATGGCTCACTTAGCGCCGTGCCGGATTTCATTGATGGTAAAGGTACAGCTTAGCTATTTATCGATCGCGTGTTTCGACAAAATGGTTTGCCAGTGGCAATTGTCTCTGATCGGGACCCCCGTTGTACAGGCAAATTTTGGAAATTGATTTCCGAGTGCTCGTCACTAGATTGGATATGTCTACTGCGGACCACCCGCAGACCGATGGTCAAACTCAACGTGTCAATCGCATCATTGAAGGCGTTTTACGCAGCGTGTGTGCTCAGACACCAAAGCGCTGGAGCTCAATGCTCCCAGTGGTGGAGTTCGCATTAAATAACGCTGTCCATGCCTCTACAGGCTATACTCCGTTCTATGAAAACGGTCTTACCCACCGACGCGTTACATTAACGATACCACTGCGTGGTTCAGGGCTTGGGGGGGGGTTAGCCGATAGGCTTGCTGATATCAGCCCTGTTACCATTCGGATACAAGTAAGCGAGTTTCTCGCGAGGCGATTTAGTGTCGTAAGACATGTTCCCCTTTTGATCTTAAAGCGATAAGTGCCTTCTTAAGGCTTGCGCATTGATCTGTAAGACCAAGAATCCTTTCTAAGGTATATCGTCTTGGGCACTAGTTGCCATTTAGTTCTACAAGCCCCTGAATCCCTTGGACTAGAATTCCTCAAGCTTTTTTAGCTTGTGCGACTCCCTGAGTTAGTAGACCCATTAGTTCCATAGAAATAACTGACTTTTCGAGTCTGAAAGTCTTCCTCTGACTTTAGGAGCGAGGTAGCTCCGCTACAGTTCGGGTGACACGCATCTGGGTTTCCTTAATTACAATTGGACAAAAAAAGAGCGCTGAAATTCGAAAAGCGAATGCTGTTTGACAAGCAGGTCTAAGCTCTTCTTATTTGAAAACTTCTGAGACGGATCACACGATAAAGCTTAAAGTCGAAAGGTAGAAATGTAATGTATTTGGTTAAGATTATCGCTTGTGTCCCCTTAAGGTTAATAAGCAGCACCAACTTCACACAGTATAAAGATAATAAATTACACAGAATAGGACACTTTTATCGAAAATTTACAGAATAAGACACATTTTATATTCACAGGATAGGACACTTTTTTTCGCCAGCTATAAAAGGGAATAAACTACTGCCCTCCTCCCCAGTGATCACATATGAGCTTCCCTGCAAGTTCTCCTATTGTGCATAATCTACTCTACCAAAAATGTGTGCTCACGCTGGGATCCCCGAGATTTCTCAAGGGATCCTTGGCATGAATGCTATCTTGCACCTTACTGATTCGATACTGTTTGTTTTTTATGGAAAATATGCATATGCAAGACAATCATCGATTGAACACTTGAGGTAGGCTTCACCTCTGGTTTTGTTTCTGTCAGAGACTATGTAGCCGATGTGATCTTTTGCACACTGTCCATCACTGCTTCATCCATGGTAGCGAAGGATATTCCTTTCAAAGCTGGCACGTCGGGAGTGATGGTACGTGGCATAACAGTTTAATTAAAGTTCCTGTGGAAGAAAGGAATGGAGCAATGGGAATAGTGATCTCGAGGGAAGATGTCTCGGGGATAATCTTCCGAGATTGCGAGGGGGAACTTTATGGGACTTCCTTGCGTCGCTCGCGAGCCTCAGATCAAAAAGACTAGAAAGTGTCTTATCCTGTGAGTAAAAAAGCGTCCTTTTCTCCGAATTTCTAATAGAAAGTGTCCTATTCCGTGTAAGTTCTCTATAAAAATATCAATAATTCGTCGATATTATCACCACCTATTTCCCGGATTCATTTGCGGCGTAATCAACCCATCATGTCCTACAAATAGATTTACCCATGTCTTGAAGTATCCTGGGCACCGGTTTCTGACTGCCTGATCGATACTAAGTACAAGCTCTACGATACGACGCCTTAGAAATAGCTTATCAGAAGGATGAGGGCGAAATCGATTCTGTTGTTATACTTTCTTCTGTGCTCATTACGCTACCGTTACCGTTTACCAGTAACTTTCTCTCCCACAACCTTCAACGAATGGTCAGACAAAACCACGACGATACACAAGCGCTCAGAACTGACAGCCGCTATCTTGCACGCACATTCAGCTTTCTGCAAAGCTCAGCTGCAAACTCTTACCTTTCAAACACTCCTCCTCCGATGCCAGTTTCATGACCATAATAGCATCACTACTAAGGATCTTCACAGCACCCTTCTTTAGCCGTTTGCATCGTCCAATCCTTGATCGGCTACACAGCTTGGACAACTTCGTAAGCTTAGCCGGATCTTACGCTTTTGCCAGCAAGTCTGCCAGCATCTCGTCCGAGCGCACGTACCACGCAAGTGCGACGCCATGGCTAGCATAGTCGCACACAAACTTTGGTCGCACGTCAACGTGCTTAGACTTGTACGATGAAGCTTCGCCTTCAAGCTGTTTGATGGGCGCCTAACTGTCAACATACATCAATACGGATAGAATCTAGCGCCATGTTTACCTCGCAAAGCATCTCGCGCTCCATCTTACTGGCATGCAATTTAGTAGTATGAAACACATCCAGTCAATAATTTTCGATCATTTCGTCTACCACAAAATCTGACTCGCTGTATGACTCCAGTGTGGGGTCCCCTGCGACCCGATTTTCGGATATATCCGCAATTTCAGTCCATGTGTTTCGTTTAAATAGCGCGCAATACACTTCGCCGGCTTCCAGGCGTGGACGCAAAGCTGGTGGGTTTGACGCGTCGCTTTGTGCACCGCAAACGCCACATCACGCCGTGAGCATCACGCCAACCACAGCAAACTCCCAACGAGTGACTAGATTTCCATGATTGATGGCATTTCTGCCGCGCTTGTCATGCCTAACAGCTTGCTATCCTCGTCCTTTATCTCGTAGCAGTCCGCGCTTATCGGTGATAGCATAGAATTTGCATTCGCCAGCCTGTTCTCTCGTAAAATTTTCCGAGTTGCCTCTTCCTGGTCAAGTACTTACAACCCGTCGCTGTCGAGGTCCACGCGCATGCCTAAAAACGATCAATTGCTTCTCCACTTAGGTCAGTCTCCAAAAGAGCGTCGACATATACGCCAACCACGACGATGTCATCGCCGCCTTTCTTGCGGAACACTTGTGTCTTCAATCTGCTCCTCCTTATCGATGGTTTCTGCTGCGCGTCTTGGCTATGAGCGTGTGCAATGTGCATATCTTTCCCATGTTTTTTTGGTTTACTTTTGCTTTGAACCATCGTCGATTTTAGCATGCTTGCTCGCAACATCGCTGTGGCCACCGCTTGGTCTCTAAACGCCAATCAGCGCTGCATTGGATTGTTCTGATTTTCATTCAATATTTCGATATCCGAAACACGCTGTGTTGTGACGACCTTGTATTCCATCTGCAAGAACACACGATACCCTTTGTTTCGTTGCTGACACCGGTGATAACACTGGCCACAGATCGCTGCTTCGGCAAATTTTTCCAGAGTCCGTACACAGAGCAGATGCTCATAAAGACGACTATGTCCCAAAGATCAGGTAATCTGGATCGGAGAACACGTCCCTTGTTCGCTCAAATCGGACTTCTGTTTTGGATGTACGCTGCGAACTCTACAGCGTATCCCCAGAACTTCAGCGATAGCTGACTAGCAAAGATCATGATGCGCGCCATGCTAATTATCGTCCTATGCATGCGATCGGCCTTGTTATCCGACGCTTGGTTCCTTGCTTCATTGACCCTGACGCTCACCCCATTGATTTGGCCGAATTAGTCAACGTCGTTGTATTCGCCACAGCCGTCGGTTCTAAGAACGTGAATCTTGTAGTTAAACGTCTTCTCGAAATAATTATGACAGTGCTTTAACTTCTTTGCTGCTTTGCCTTTTTAAGGGCAAAGAAAACGCGGCAATAGTTTGAAGTGTGGTCCACGAAGCTTACAAGTTTACGATTACCGAGCCGATACGTTGGTATCAGTGGACATTTAGGTCCAAGCAAATTACTCCGCCAATTTAATCGATCGGAGCATGCATTCCACTGTCGATCTGCGACGGCTTGTATTTCATCTGCTAAGCTTCGTTGCATGAATTTCACACCGTCTTTTTACTGTCAGTAGTTTTTTATTATTTCCTGATTATGTTGGCTTCGCCATGCGTTCGATCGTATCAAGCGATAGATGTCCCATCCTATAGTGAAACTGCATCGGCGACCCATACTGCACACCTCTGTATGGTGCCACGTTGGAGAGCGCAGACATGATAACATCCGATGGATTTTCTTGACGTACTTCCGTCATAGGTGTCTAAACATACAACGTCGAACAATTGCACGTTTCGATCCGTTGTATATTAACCCAAAACCATTCTGTTCGAGCATTCCATACGCAAAAATGTTACGCGCAAACTGCGGGCCAGATACACATCTGTCGGCGTGATAGTTCTTTCTTTTTCGTTCACAAAGACAGCAAACGCGCGTTACCACATTTCGTCATCTTAAGTGACTTCTCGTCTGCCATGGAAACTTCGTGGTTGCAATTTCCCGTCTGCCATGGAAACTTCGTGGTTGCAATTTTCCATGTCGTGCATCATTGAGGCGTCGTTCACCAAGTGACGACTCGACTCACTCTCCAGAAGCCTAATTATTGTCGTTAATGTTGCCAATCGCGTTCACAGACCCAGCTGATGGCTTGCACTTTTTCCCGCCGGGCGTCCCGCGCTTGCTCGATTCGATTTCGCCAATCGCGAGAGCCAAATCGTCGTTACTGACCTTCTGATGACCTCCGCTTTTCCCCATTCTGACGGTACCTTTCTTCTTCCCACAACAAATTCGCTTAAATTTGGTCTGTCTTTCCGCACCCAAAGCATTCCGCGTATCTCGGTGATCGGCAAAGCCTCAACATGCGTGGCGACGATTTCACGCCCAATTGACCCGCTTTCAAGCTAGATTGACGTTGCGAGGTGAGTCAGCTCTTCGGCTTGTCTTAAGTAATTCCAAATATCATGGCCTTGGATTCCCGTGCGGTCTTCATTAAGATATATATTAAACCACAACGACACACAACCGCTCAGAACTGACAGCCCACACGCATATTCAGCTTTCTGCAAAGCTCAGCTGCAAATTCTCACCTTTTGAACAGACGCTGTACGTGATCTTGTTAACCCTGCGCGCATCTGACATGTTAGGGCGCATAGTTTTCGTGTTGTTACACTATCCTGTGCCCTGTTCAATGCATACGTGCTGGCTCGTGAGCTTTGACACGAGAGCAGGTAAGTGTTTCTGCATACTTCAAATTTCATAGACTTAGATACCCGTGCGGTCTATTATTACGATATACAGTAAACTCCTTCTGTTTTGGTACCCCTCTCTTTTTGATATTTCCTCCGTTTTAGTACCTCTCCCTTTTTGATATTCCCTCTGTTTTAATAACTTTTATTTGGCCCCAGCTCGGGACCAAGTCAATTATCAAAATCCTCTGTTCTTTTATTTGATCAAGTTGGCCGGTCCCCTCTATAAAACAACTGCTTTAGGTTTTAAAGCCGTGACCAAGCAAATTGTTAAATTTATGGACGTTACAGCTATGAATCATTGTAAAAGTAGTATCATTGTAAACGAAGTATAATATTTTTGCAAAGTTCAGCATGCCAATTTATAGACAAAATAGTAATCAAATCAATAGAATAGCATCTGAGAGGTTCTGCAGTATCTCATTTTATTCTATACCAGAAGCTGCTGATCACGCACTGTTTCTTTTTAGCTTCTGATTGTTCCCTCACTTTGTCCTGCATCTTTCATAAGTGGCTAATAGAGTAGGGTCCACGTTTTCTTGCTGTAACATGAACAGCGAAATATTTTGAAGCCACATTTGCACATCTGCGCTTTAAAATTCTTGCAGCGGCTTGCTTTTATCATTGTCATCATTCTCCTCACATGGCTGGCGGGACACTCGATACTTGAATCATCAATTAGTGGTGCAATGAGGCCCTCATATCTCTAGGGTACTTTAGCATGGTGCCCGAGACGTGTTGCCAGCATTTGCAGCTCGTTTAGTGTGGCTGTTGGTGATCGCAGCCATCATTACATATCTTACAATGAGAGAAGCAATGTATACTTGCTTCTGGGCAGACGTCAGATGTCCAAGTTTGATTTGCCAGTCGAATTCCCTACAGCACTGTGATTTTCCTAAACTCATCAATGCTTTTACGAAGCAATCAAGTTGCAAAAAACCAATTGACGCCAGTTCTATGCCTCAAAAGTTCCGGATATACCCGCGTCACACGGCTTCATTTTTGAGGTTGCATTTGGCGGGAGGCAAAGAGGCATAATCTTTTTCAACGTTATGTTATGCTCAGATAATTTCTCATTTCGAAATATGCACTTTAGCTTTCTAGGATAAGAACAACTATGCGTCTTTCCATCCGCTGATCAAACGCCTTCAGCCACAGAGCGAAAACATTAAGCGTCTCCACGCTTTGCTGTTGGCATGATATTTGCAGCCCAACATTTATCAATAAACATTTTTAATACAGAGAGAGTTTAATGATTCCCCAATTACCCGCAGCGGAATCTTAGCTTAGCCATCAGCGTTTGTGCAGATAGTTATGGTGATGAGTTCCTTGCTTTTTATGACCCCAAGTTGCTTTGCTGCCAGTGAGTTGGCAGCTTGCAAGCACTAGAAAAAGCCTGTCTCGCTCATGTTGTAGATGACTTTGAGATAGAAAAAAACGCAATCAAAATTTGCCGTATCCTTGTAAATGCTACCTCAAAGGCCTTCGTATCTGCCGAAACACATATCTCGTTTCATTTGCGTGATTGAGTGTTGTGGCGCTGGTAAAATCTTGTAAGCATCTATTCGAAAACCGCGGAAAGTCCTCTCTGAACCAATATCCGTCATTAGTGTGTAAACCTTAATTGTGAGTTTTCTTACATAGTGTGATACACCTTTTTTTATTTATCCGGGAGTCCGGATACACACTTTTCATAGGGCAGAGCTACGGAGTCCGGATAGCGAGAAATACAGCTGCGATTGTCATTTGTGGCGGTGGGAAGCGCAATGAGTAAGCGAGATTAAGAAGTTTGTCGGATTGAATTGAAGGCGAAGCTTTGGGAATGGGGTTTTGACACCAATGATCTGGGCACGATTGAAAGGAACAAGGACAATATTGCGGCTGCCATGGATGCCATCATGCATTATCTCTCATTTTGGCCAGAATGCCGTTAATAGGTCGATGGCGCCTTGCCGAAGAAAACGGCGTTGTCCCCATTCTTCGCGTCTTCGATCGTGGCGGCGTTTGCGCGCGGGCAGGCTCGAAATATTGGGGAAGGCGATGAGAAGGAAATTGAGGTCGAAGACGGAGAAGACAAGGAATGCGGTGGGGAACTTAATGGTCAGACGCGAAAGCGCAAGCTCCAACAAGTGACTACACAACAGACAAGGATCAGAGTGGTTAAGTGAATGATTGGAGGCGAAGCAGCAAACGGCAAGAAGGGCCTATTCGCAAGAGCCGTGCAAGAGTTTCCATCTGACCTTCGCGGTAGCGTCAATGCCAACTGTACGAAGGCGAGTTGGTGGTGGAACAATCGCAACAAAATCTTTGCAATTGCTCGCGATTGCCAAAATATGGTCTCTGTCAATCATAGGCAACCGGGGATACGCAAGAAGCTGATGTCGAAAGCAGCTCCAGGGTGTGGATGCAAGCGAGCAGACTGGGTTGAGTGGCTTTATGCTGATTTAGTGGACGATTTCAATTGCTATCGGAAAGCGGGCGTGAAGTTCTCTCCGAAGCTGCTTCTACAGTTGACAAAAGACATTATTCGCGAGTCGTCTCATCCAGGTTTTTGTCCCCAATACATCAGCAATGGAAAATTGTTGATGGATCGAATTGACTATCGCTGGATTCAACGATTCATGGAAGCCACAAACATCGTTGGCCGCGCACAAACTGGCAAGCTCATGGTTAGCGAGCAGCGAATAGAACATATCGAGAAAGAAATTGCTTGCCACTTAGGAGTTGTGGCACGTAAGTTATTTGTGATATTATTGTTCATACTTTAGCTGATTGTGTCTGTGTAGGCAAATTTCAGTCAGTTCTTTGGATGAAAATTTGGTGGAAACTGCTGATGAACACAATTTGTTATCAATATGGATAATGGGAACACGCTGGGATTCCGTGGTGATAATGACGCCAAGAACGCTGACGTTGTTTCTGGTGGCATGGGCATGACGATAATTGTACGGCTTACCGGTGGACCAGGCGCTTCAATTTGCTACCCATTTATGATCTTTCAAAACAAGGACTGCTCTTATCCCAACCGTGGTGTGCCAGATGATGTTTCTGGCGTCTCCTATAATTCAGCTAAGAAAGGCTTCATGACAAAAAAGGTTTGGTTGGAGTGGCTGAATTTTCCTCGCGCTTAGCGACGTAACTTCCCTGCCATCAACATGCCCGATCACAATCGCGTTATTTATGTAGACAACTAAGGAGGGCACAATGACGGCCTCGAGGCACAGGATTGCCTGAACCACATTGGTGCCAGCATACGCAAGCTTGATGCATGCATTACAGACAAGGTGCAGCCGTGCGTCAGCTTTGTGATATCCAAGATTAAGGTTGAGTGAACGACCCTTTGGGAGGAGTACAAATTCAAGGCGATCAAAGAGGGGGTGTTTGCTGATGTGTCGGGGGCTATTGAAAACCCTGGCAAAACGTTCTTCCTCAAGATGGCAGCAGAATCGGTTCGTCGAGTAACGCAATGACGGATGTCACTGGCCTGTCTTACGCGCGCAAGGCCATGACCGGATGTGGTATATCCCTGGATGTGATCGGGCAGTGGCATATTGCACAGCTATCACCTGTACTGCAGGCGATTGTGAACAAGTATCTATATCACTTTGATGGAGAAGCTGTGCCCCCTTTGCATTGAGCGTATCTCATCAAAACGACCCCAGCTCTTCATCGTTTGCGAAAAATAAATTAAATATCCGGCACTGAGTCTAATCCATATAAATTAAGTGTGTATCACAGTGTGTAAGACACTATTCATATTATCCTATGAATAGTGTGTATTCCTCAATAATGTGTTCCACACTATTCAAATGATGCACATGATTTTGAAGTGCTTCGTAATTAGTGTGACACACTTATGACGGATACCGGTGTAGGGTAAAGTTTTGAAACCTTTTTAGCAGCCTTGATTTTGGTTAGGTCACCTTCACATCAAAGCCTCAGTTAGCAGCGAAGAGCTCAAAATGTGGAATAGCTTTTGGGTCTTACCAAAAATTCTGATGTGCTTATCATTAGCTTTAAACTATGCATATTATCATCAATGTAGGCGGGCACGTCGTAATGCGGCCACGCTCTACTTAGACACACACCCTAGCACAGCGAGGAAGCGGTTATACCGTCTTCTCTTGCGTGCAGTGAGGTAGTTGTGGTGGGCGCCTTAGCGGCCTCACCCAACGCACTAAGTATTCTAGTAAAGTGCCGTCACGGGAGCGGTAATCCGACTCCTCGTGCGCACTTACTAAGTAGAAAGTAGTTTACGGGCTGATTTCTATTTAATCGCATTAAATATAAATACTTATTTTTACCAATTAAAATGATGTCTCTAAAGATATCATTTAATATGTATTGCGAGCGTATCTTTTATAGATACCTCGTGTAACGGATGACGCTAGCCGTCATCCCTCCTAATGTAAATGCACCCATGTGCATCACATCCACAAGGGTTGGTCACAAATGAGCACCACACCCGAGTGTTGGGTCAAATTACTTTAATTTAGCAATTGACCATCCCTTAAGGACAGCAAGTGTACTTAACGGGGACTGTATAACATAAGCCAACTTTAGCCCGTTACACCATCACTCCCTTCGAGAACGAATTAACATTTTTAAATTCGTCAAAGAGGAGAGAGGAACTGCGACCAGCTTTACGCGCCGCTAATTCACTCAATCACTCTAGCGCACGTGTTCACATACACGGCGCCAAAGATGCCCCCAAAAGGTGCCACGTCGGTGGGTTGTCTGCGAAGATGCTCACTCGACCTCGCACTAGGCGCACACGCCGCGTTAACTTGCCGGCCGCGTCCAATGCCATAGTCGAAACGCCGACAGCTACTGCTGCTGTCGCATTACGGAGCTAAAAGATCCATCTCACTTTAACAGTGAGGATACTGATCCGTCGCTTATTGTCGACTACAAAGAGTCGACAGCGTTGCCGTCACCACGTAGTAGTGACGCGAACAACGAGCTCATGAGGAAGGATGATGGCACATTATTGCCCATCCAAATTTCTCTCATGGCTAACAACGTGGAGGCAGCAACATTTACGAATGCTGTCTCATCGTCTGCCCTAAATAGCGCAGCGACCATTAATGAGAGCGCTACCCAAAAAGTCGCAGCCGCTTCTTCGTTAGGTAAAACCGCAACGCAGTATTACCAGACTATTAACCATAATGGTTCTGACATAGAGGATTCCGAGCCTAAAGCTCCGCCGGTGACACGTGAATGTGCTCAGTCGGTGTCACAAGCCAGTCGTTTTGAACGTGGCTATGTGATGAGTGGCATATCACCGATGCCCCCACCATCTAAATGGCATCGTTTAAACGGGCCAAGAGCGTCGCTCCTAGAGCGCGTTTTTCTAGACGCACATAAGTATTATGGCGTCTTCAAACCATGGAAGGCTCAGGGAAAATCGCTTGGGCGTATTTTCCCGATCCCGGTCGTGTTGCGTTCAAATAAAACGCCCGACCTGTACGAGGCGGAATTCACGCGCCGCATTCATCTGCATTCCGATGCGATGAAACAGCGGTCCCAGCAAATTAATTGCGCCCGCTTGCGTGTGAAACAAATCATGGGCGGTACTGTACCCGCTGTTTCTTCTCACATTGCTACTTCTGCTAGTCCATTTGAGACTAGCGAAGAGGCCTCAGCTGGTGCTCCTTTTCATAGGCAGCCACCAAGCCGGGCACAATACGTAGGGTATCGATCGGTACCCAAGAGTCAAAACTCTTCGGGTAACCTTTCCATTGGACGAGGATCTGATACCCTTGCCTCACGGAGCGGTGGGCAAGCAACCTTCCAACAAGGAAGCGTTGATTCCCACCCACATCCATTAGTGCAGGCGGCGCCCGATAGGATTGGCAATATCACCCAACTACTCGCGGCTGCCTTACCTTCGTCCGTTCAGTCACAGGTTTTAAGCGCTGCTGAACGACGTACTGCGAATCTTGAGGGTCAAGTCTCACGACTGACCTCGGATCTCGTTGATGTCCGAGCGAAGGCTCGTCAGGGTTATGAACGCCTGAAGACCTCTTTGAGAGAATAATGCTGAAGGATCTGCGTTACTCGCGTGATGTCTCTCGCTCTCCAAGTCCTGTTCGTGGTGGGAGGCATCGGTCCGACAGCTGTTCGCCGCCACCGTCCCCCTCACCCAATAAACGCTCGACTCACAGTCGGCATCACCATCGGTCTCCTTAGCCAGATGGGGATATATACCGTTTCAGACGACCCACATAAAATACGGGGTGCGTCTTCATAGACGGGGGAAGGGTTAGCCAATAATTTAGGTCTCTCACCTTTTCTACCTGCGTAAAGGGCCGAATGAAACGCGGCAACAACTTCGTAGTACCACCAGGTAGTACAGATATTGCACTCCTAGGTAGGGTAGCAGTATATAATAGTACTTTTTCACCCACTCTAAAGCATTCATTAATTTTTGACCATTTCGGTCCGCATATTCTTTTTGGTTGTTTTGTGCGCTTGCCATTGCGTCACGGACTTTTCGTGTGATGGCTAATCGCTCATCCACAAAGCGTTGGCCTCGTTCACGCTTTTAGCATCTTACTCGCCTATGACACCCCGAGAGGTCGGTCGTAGGACGTAGTTTTATTGACCACTGCTAAACTGGCAGGGTCACTAGGGCAAGTTTCAGTCTTTGAGGTAATACCCTCATGGGTCATCGTCATATTGACGAAACTATGTCCCTCTTTCGCACCGAGCATAGTGAGGGGCCCTCCCCCACTAAGACTCGGGCTGCGCACAAACGAGACTGGCGTCCGAGGATGGCGCAGTCCGTTAATATAAAACGGTGTCTCACCCGTACTGGCGTGGACACTGTTATTTATAGCGAACTCCACAAAGGGCAATTGCTTGCTCCACTCTTTGGGAGTTGCTATAGTGCGTAAGACATCCGCCACGACCCGATTGGCACGTTCTGTTTGGCCATCGGTCTGGGGATGATCTGCGGTCGACATGTGGAGCTTGCTACC
>NC_090616.1:105355-107775 GCF_004359215.1 Bremia lactucae | reverse complement strand
GCAGAACTCATGCGTCTCGCACGCTGGTTCTTGCCATCGCCCTTTGGGAAGGGAGTCCTCTTGCTGGGCATTTTTGCCCCAGCAGGGACCCTGGCATAGCAGCGAGCCATCATATGGCCGCGCTTGCCGCATTTAAAACAGACCACGTCTGCATTGCCCAACTCCATAGGAGTGGCATCTGTCCTCTCGGCCGACGGCTTATACCAAGCTGTCGCCGAGGCACTGTTGTAGGATTGCTCCTCAACTAAGGCAATTTGGATTGCCTCTTCCATCGTCGACGGCACCTTTCTGAAAAGGGCCTGTCGCGATGGGCCATGCCGTAGTCCGTTCATAAACGTGGGCATCTTAATGTGCTCCGGAATTGGACCTACGGTTATGGACGCCGACAGCGAGCGCATCTCTTGCACATACTCTTGCAGAGATCGCTTCGCCTGTCGCGCTCCAAAGAAGCGCGCCTGAAGCAACAGTTCGTTGTTCGGCGATTGGTACATGGCGAGAATCTTTTCCTTTAAGATCGCCCATGTAGGGAACGCCTTTCTGTCCGCCATAAGAGCCGAGTAAGCCCACTCTGAGGCCTTACCGCGCAGATGCGACATGATGTACGACACCATCCGTCTGTCGTCCTCGATGAGCTGCACGACATCGCATTGCTTCACGGCTAAAAGCCAGTGGACATTCGTGTGCGCTGCAGCTCCATCGAACTTGGGTGGGTCCATCCGAATGGGCCTCGGCTGATACTGCCGGGCAGATAGCATCTCAGCAGTCCTGTTAAGAGCCTCGCTCCGAGTCTGCTCATACCTCAGCTCATCCTGATTTTGAGTGACGGACTCCGCCGCAGCATGGTTCTGTGCCTTGGACGCGGCTCTCCGCTGTCCGAGCACGAATGCCTCAAACTGCTCCAACTGAGCAACATGTTGCTCAGGAGGACTACCCAGGAGCCTGGCCAGGGCTTGTTCACCAAGTCCCTGCGCCACATGCCGTGCCACCTCCCGATGATGTTCGGAGAGTGGGGGAAATGAGCTCAATCGATGTTGAGGCTCATCCTCACGTACATACGGGTCGTGGGAAGATTTCAAGTGCTACCAAGTGTAGGCGGGCACGTCGTAATGCGGCCACGCTCTAATTAGACACACACCCTAGCACAGCGATGAAGCGGTTAGACCGTCTTCTCTCGCGTGCAGTGTGGTAGTTGTGGTGGGCGCCTTAGCGACCTCACCCAACGCACTAAGTATTCTAGTAAAGTGTCGTCACGGGAGCGGTAATCCGGCTCCTCTAGCATACATACTAAGTAGAAAGTAGTTTACAGACTGATTAATATTTTATCGCATTTAATATAAATACCATTTTTACCAATCAAAATGTCATCTCTATAAATAACACTAATATGTATTGCGAGCGTATCTTTCTAGATACCTCGCGTAACGGATGACGCCAGCCGTCATCACGGATGACGCTAGGCGTCATCCTCCTAATGTGAATGCACCTATGTGTATCACATACACACGGGTTAATCACAAATGCAAACCACACCCGAACGGAGGGTCTAATTACTTTATTAAATTAATTGACCTTCCCCTTAAGTACGGGAAGTGTATTTTAAAGGGGACTGTGTAAAATTATGGCAACTTTGCCCGTCACACAGGGTGCAGGCGGGCACGTCGTAATGCGGCCACGCTCTACTTAGCACACACCCTAGCACAGCGAGGAAGCGGTTTGCACCTGCTTCTCTTGCGTGCAGTGAGGTAGTTGTGGTGGGCGCGCAAGCGACCTCACCCAACACACTAAGAACTCTGGTGAAGTGACGTCACGGGAGCGGTTATCCGTCTCCTCGTGCGCACTTACCAAGTAGTTAGTAAATTTCAGACTGATTTATATTTAATAGAATTAAATACAAATACCTATTTTTACCAATTAAAATGATATCTCTATAGATATCATTTAATATGTATTGCGAGCGTATCTTTATAGATACCTCGCGTAACTGATGACGCTAGCCGTCATCATGGATGACGCTGGGCGTCATCCCTCCTAATGTGAATGCACCCATGTGCATCACATCCACAAGGGTTGGTCACAAATGTGCACCACACCCGAGTGTTGGGTCTAATTACTATTATTTAGTAATTGACCATCCCCTTAAGTACCAAATGTACTTAATGGGGACTGTGTAACATTAGGGCAACTCTAGCCCGTTACACCATCCCCCTCTTTAAGAACGAATTTACATTTTTAAATTCGACAGAGTAGAGAGAGGAACTGCGAGCAGCTTTACGCGCCGCTAGTTCACTCGATCACTCTCGCGCACGTGTTTCTATACACGGCGCCCAAGATGCCACCTAAAAGGGGCCACGTTGGTGGGTCGTCTGCGAAGACGCCCACACAACCTCGCACTAAGCGCACGCGCCGCGTTAATTCGCCGG
>NC_090616.1:95054-98033 GCF_004359215.1 Bremia lactucae | reverse complement strand
GAGCCTAAAGCTCCGCCGACGACACGTAAACGTGCTCAGTCGGTGTCACAAACCAGTCGTTTTGAGCGTGGCTATGTGACGGGTGGCATTCCAAAGATGCCCCCTCCATCTAAATGACCTCGTTTAAACGGGCCAAGAGCGTTGCTCTTAGAGCGCGCTCTTCTAGACGCATATAATTATTATGGCGTTTTTAAATCATGGAGGGCTTACGGTAAATCGCTTGGGCGTATTTTCCCGATCCCGGTCGTGTTAGGTTCAAATGAAACGCCCAACCAATACGAGGCGGAATTCCTGCGCCGCATTCATCCCCATTCCGATGCGATGAAATAGCGGTCGCAGCGAATTAGTTTCGCCCGCTTGCGTGTGAAAGAAATCATGAGCGGTGCTGTATCCCCTTATTCTTCTCACAACGCTACTTCTGCTAGTCCATTTGAGACTAGCGAAGAGGCCTCAGCTGGTGCTCCTTTTCATAGGCAACCACCAAGCCTGGCACATCAATATGTAGGGTATCGATCGCGGTTCCCAAGGGTCAAAACTCTTCGGGTAACCTTATCATTGGACGAGGATCTGATACCCTTGCCTCACGGAGCGGTGGGCAAGCAACCTTCAAACAAGGAAGCGTTGATTCCCACCCGCATCCATCTGTGCAGGCGGCGCCCGATAGGAGTGGCGTCCTCGCCCACCTACTCGCGGCTGCCTTGCCTTCTTCCGTTCAGTCACAGTCGTTTAGCGCTGCTAAACGACGTATTGTGGATTTCGAGGGTCAAGTCTCGCGACTAACCTCGGATCTTTGTGATGTCCAAGCGAAGGCTCGTCAGGTTTATGAACGCCTGAAGACTCGCTTGGCCCTTTTCGAGAGGATAATGCGGAGAGATCCGCGTTACTCGCGTGATGTCCCTCGCTCTCCGAGTCCTGTTCGTGATGGGAGGAGTCGGTGGGCTGATAGCTTTTCGCCTTCTCCGTCTCCCTCACGCGAACGACGCTCGACTCACAGTCGGCGTTACCAGCGGTCTCCTTCGACGGATGGGGGTATGCGAACTCATTTGGGGCTACATACCATTTCAGACGACCTACGTAAAATACGGGGTGCGTCTTCAAATGCGGGGGAAGGGTGAGCCTATAATTTAGGTTTCCAACCTCTTCTATCACCGTAAAGGGCCCAATGAAACGCGGCAACAACTTCGTAGTACCTCCAGGGAGTACAGAAATTGCATTCTTAGGTACGGTAGCAGTTCTTAATAGTGCTTGTTCACCCACTTTAAAGCGTTCATTATTTTTGCGACCATTTCGGTCCGCATATTCTTCTTGCTTGTCCTATGCGCTTGCCATCGCGTCACGGACTTTTCGTGTGATCGCTAATCGCTCATCCACAAAGCGTTGAGCCTCGCTCACGCTTTAGCATCAAACTCGCCTATGATACCGCCGAGAGGTTGGTCAGAAGGCGTAGTTTTAATGACCACTGCTAAACTGGCAGGGTCACTAGGGCAAGTTTCAGTCGTTGAGATGATACCCTCGCGGGTCATCGTCATATTGACAAAACTATGTCCCTCTTTCGCACCGAGCATAGTGAGGGACTCTTTCTTACTAAGACTCGGGTTGCGCAAAAACGAGACTGACGTCCGAAGATCGCGCAGTCTATTAATAATAAACGGTGTCTCACCCGTAGCGTAGACACTCTTTACGAAAAATAAAACATACTCGGCACCTATCGCAAGAGCGTGCGTGATCTGGCATCAAAAAGAGAAGGATCGTCATCGCCTGGTTTTCGTCACTTCAATGGTTACACTTGGGAAGGACAACTATCAAAATATGTCGAAGGTCATTCCAACTACGTAAGACATCCGCCACGACCCGATTGGCACGTTCTGTTTGGCCATCGATCTGAAGATGATCTGCGGTCGACATGTCGAGCTTGCTACCTAGCAGCTCGAACACATGTCGCCAATAACCAGACGTAAAACGTGGATCCCGGTCCGATACTATGGACTCTGGCATCCCGTGTAGTCGGTAAACATGATCCAGGAACAAGAGAGCTGCCTCCTTGCCTGTGATCGATGTTTTACATGGTGCTAAATGCACCATTTTGCTCAGTCTGTCTACAAAGACGACTAGCCCTGTCCGACCCTTATGATCGGGCGGCATGCCAAACATGAAGTCCAGACTTACTGACTTCCAACAGTTGGTTGGAATCGGTAGCGGCTTCAGTGGCGCACTGCTGGACGGTGCAGGCTTAATGCGCTGACACTGTTCGCAAGAGCGAATATAGTTGGCCACCCATCTATATAGGTGTGGCCACCAAAATTCCTCTGACACTCGTAAGAATGTCTTTTCACGGCCCAGATGCCCACTAGATGGTGCATCATGGAGCTCGTGAAGGATCATCAACTTGAGATCTGTGTCATGAGGCACATAGATTCTCAAGGGATCACAAGGTGACAGCTGATGCCATAACAGGCCATCGCTGTAGCTAAAGCGATTGAGCTTAGCTTTCAGGTGCGACGGAAGGGAAACCTTTCGTCCACCGAAGTGATCCAACAGCAGGCGACAGTGGTCGTCCTGACTGTAGCTCTCTTTTATCTCAGAGGCCAATGAGCTCGTCACGTGGTATGCCTTCATGGCTGCCAACGTCGACGGCTGAAATTGTGCTTTCGCACTAGACACACTTTCCTGGTGTCTAACCTCGAAGTCTGGTCTGCGCGATAAAGCGTCAGCCAAGACATTCGACTTACCCGGCTTATATTCAACTTTGAAATTAAATTCAGAGAAGAATGTGAGCCATCTTGCCATTCTAGGCGAGAGGTGCGGTGAGTTTATTGCGGTCCGCAGTGATGCGTGATCCGTATAAACCACAAATGGTTCGGTGCCCAATAGGTGCACACGAAACTTGACAAGAGCATACTTTATTGAAAGTAGCTCTTTGTCATGCACAGGGTAATTCAGTTCCGCGGCTTTTAATAGCCGGGACTGATAAGAGATGAC
>NC_090616.1:64924-84642 GCF_004359215.1 Bremia lactucae | reverse complement strand
AGGGAACGCCTTTCTGTCCGCCATAAGCGCCGAGTAAGCCCACTCTGAGGCCTTACCGCGCAGATGCGACATGGCGTACGACACCATCCGGCTCTCGTCCTCGATGAGCTGGGCAACACCGCATTGCTCCACGGCTAAACGCCAGTGGACAATCGTGTGCGCCGCAGCTCCATCAAACTTGGGCGGGTCCATCCGAATGGGCCTTGGCTGATGCGGCCGGGCAGAGAACATTTCAGCAGTTCTGGTGAGAGCCTCGCTCCGAGTCTGCTCATACCTCAGCTCATCCTGAGTTTGAGTGACGGACTCCGCCGCAGCATGGTTCTGTGCCTCGGGCGCGGCTCTCCGCTGTCCAAGCACGAATGCCTCAAACTGCTCCAACTTAGCAACATGTTGCTCAGGAGGACTACCCAGGAGCCTGTCCAGGGCTTGTTCACCAAGTCCCTGCGCCATGTGCCCTGCCACCTCCCGATGATGTTCGGAGAGGTGGGGAAAATGAGCCCAATAAATATTAAGGCTCATCCTCATGTACACACGCCGAGATCCGGGTCGTGGGAAGGATTTCAAGTGCTACCAAGTGTAGGCGGGCACGTCGTAATGCGGCCACGCTCTAATTAGACGCACACCCTAGCACAGCGAGGAAGCGGTTTAACCTGCTTCTCTTGCGTGCAGTGAGGTGGTTGATGTAGGCGCGTTAGCGACCTCACCCAACACACTAAGTACTGTGATTAAGAGTCGTCACGGGAGCGGTAATCCGGCTCCTCGTGCGCACTTATCAAGTAGGAAGTAGTGTTCAGACTGATTTATAATTAATCGTATTAAATATAAATACCTATTTTTACCAATTAAAATGTCATCTCTATAGATAACACTTAATATGTATTGCGAGCGTATCTTTCTAGATACCTCGCGTAACGGATGACGCTAGTCGTCATCACGGATGTTGCTGGGCGTCATCCCTCCTAATGTGAATGCGCCTATGTGCACCACATACACAAGGGTCGGTCACTAATGTGCACCACACCCGAGTGTTGGGTCTAATTACTATAATTTAGTTATTGACCATCCCCTTAAGTACACCAAGTATACTTTACGGGACTGTGTAACATTAGGGCAACTTTAGCCCGTTACACAGAGAGTCACTTAGTTCAATTGAACTAATGGGTTTAACAACTCAGGGAGTCGTACGAGCTATTAAAGCTTAAGGAATCCTAGTTGAAGGGATTCAGGGGTTCGTAGAACCAAGTGGCAGCTAGTGCCCAAGAGGATAAACCTTAGTAAGGCTTTTATCTCTTACAGATCAATGCGGAAGCCTTAGAAAGGCACTTACCGCTTTAAGATCAAAAGGGATCTCCACTTTATTTAACTATTTTAATCTAACAACCTTACCCTAGCTAATTTAATATAGATTTTGACCGCCAGATTTATATCTGGCGGCGACCACATTTGTTACCCATAATAAATGGGATTTAAGTAACTAACTATTTTAAAATTAGATAAAAGGGTATTTTACCCGTAAAGTAAATATGCCAGAACAACAGTTCTCCAACCGATGTGTGCCCCATTACACCTCCCCCAACAGACTGTTGACACCGTGTGACAACATTCGTTTCATTTCCTCTTTGAGGTTGGAACTTAAACAGCCAATCGTTTCGTTGAGTTTTACTTTCCTTTGTCTCATGACAATCAAGCGTAAGTCACAGACTCTTAGCACATTCCTCGACGATGAAGGAATGGTGGACTTTGAAAGTCACTCTCCATCAGAGGAGGAGGAGAAAGAGCGTCATTCTCTCACGCCTTCTCCTCCCGATGAACGTCGGCGGGCCCCGAATCCGTTCCCAGCACGTGGTGCCGCTGATGTCTTAACTGCATTGAGCAGCACACGGGACCCTGAGTCCAGTATCATTACGAATCCGCTCGATGAAAAGCAAGAGCGGATAATCCTCATAGACGTCGGGCTGCCAAGATAGCAAAAGCTAATGCTCATAGTGAATATAGAATCACTCCGCTTAGTGCGGACGAGAGTCTCAAAAAGAGAGCGGGTCACAGCTTGGGCACCTGGATCTCCCATGACCCGGCGAAAACGCCGGAGGAGATCGCTGCCCACGAGGCTCTTCATGAGCGATATCTTACGCCAAAGGTAATGACGCGAAGTCAGTATCTGACGCGTTTACGTGATCAAGCCCGTGGGGCTTTGGTGATCTCCATGAGGGAAAATTCCGATCGTTTTGTTTCCAAACGAAACAATGAGTGAAAACATAGTTTCATTTGAGAATTGGGTCCACCGGGCCCGCAGCTTTCGTAACATTTGGAATATCAGCGAGTCTCCGGATATGGCTGATGTTCGTTTAGAACAGAAGCTTCGCTTCGATTTCGCTAAGCTTAAGGCCAAAGGCCAGTTACGTTCGGCATTTATGCCACAAAACGAAGAAAGGCCTAGCCGATATTTCAGTGCTTCGGTTGACCGTACAACCATGGATCGAAGCCGCACTGAGGCTATAGATCCACATAATCCCACGTTTAGTGGTGGGAAGCGTCGTTTGACGCGAGTTGACCCTGAGCTTGGCGCTCAAAAACGTCAACGGCGTACGGGCAATTTTGCCGAAGAGGTACCTCGAACTCCTAAGAGTTTTCAGAAGAGGGGTACCCTAGCCACTTCACCAGATACGGGTATTGACTATTACGACGACGTCGCTTAAAAAATTTCTTTACGCAAAACTGAAGGTTCCCCCGCGCTAAGCATTTGATGCTCTAAGGCACGAGTGCAACTTCTTCGTGAGGTCCATGCTCAGTTGAGAGCTCTTTTGAGGCCGTTCGAGACCGTCTTTCTACGCTGGAGCGTCAGCAGCCTCGTTTAGAGAGCCAGCTGGACATCCTGGTGAGGATGCAACAACCTGCGGCACGACTGCCTGTCTCGGCGCAAGCGCCTTCAAGTCCACGTTGGAAGGATCCCGATATGGCTTAATCAAGCCAAAGTTGAACACTGGTGTGTATGCAGCTTGCTAGGAAGGTTCAGCGTAAGAGCTAAGCCCTTCTTGGCCACGACCTTAAATGGTCTAATTAAGCGCAGGCGCAATTTGGCCTTGAAGACCGCGGAATTCAAGTTGGTAGGTAGATTTTAGCGTTTAGTAAAACTCGGTCTCCGACCTATAAGAATTAATACAGCCTCTGCTTCGGCATCTGCTTGTTCTTTTTGTTTGTCTTGGCTATCAGCCATCGTATCCCTTTCATGTCTTAAGACACTAAATCGCCTCGCGAGAAACTCGCTTACTTGTTTTCAACGGTAACAGGGCTGATATCAGCAAGCCTATCGGCTAGTTCTCCCCCACCAAGCCCTGAACTACGCAGTGGTATCGTTAATGGAACGCGTGGAAGGGTGAAACCGTTGACATAGAACGGTGTATAGCCTGTAGAGGCATCTAAAGCGTTATTTAATGCAAACTCCACCACTGGAAGCATTGATCTCGAGCGCTTTGGTGTTGAGCACACACGCTGCGTAAAACGTCTTCAATGACGCGATTGACACGTTGAGTTTGACCATCGGTCTGCGGGTGGTCCGCAGTAGACATATCCAATCTAGTGCCGAGCACTCGGAAATTGATTTCCAGAATTTACCCGTAAGACAGGGGCCCGATCAGAGACAATTGCCACTGGCAAACCATGTTGTCGAAACACGCGATCGATAAACAGCTAAGCTGTACCTTTACCATCAATGAAATCCGGCACGGTGCTAAGTGAGCCATTTTGCTCAATCGGTCAACAAATTCCGCTGTGCCGGAGTTACCGGCGGAATCTTTCGGTAGACCGCAACCAAAATCCATACTAATGGACTCTAAACAGCCTATGGGGACGGGAAGCTAAACGCGCTCATCCCGGACTTGATCGGATTTGTTAGGCTCGCCAGTGGCGCAGCAGCATGCGCCGAGGGTTTAACTCGTTGGCAAGTTTCGCATGTGCGAACATATGTGCTGACCCATTTATGAAGTTTGGGCCACCAATAAATCTGGCTTACAGAGCCGTAGTTTTTTTCTCTACCGAGATGACCACCAAGGACAGTATCGTGTGCCTCATAGAGGAGTCGGTACTTCAAATGCGCCGAGGGTTTAACCCGTTGGCAAGTTTCGCATGTGCGAACATATGTGCTGACCCATTTATGAAGTTTGGGCCACCAATAAATCTGGCTTACAGAGCCGTAGTTTTTTTCTCTACCGAGATGACCACCAAGGACAGTATCGTGTGCCTCATAGAGGAGTCGGTACTTCAAATGCGCCTAGGGTTTAACCCGTTGGCAAGTTTCGCATGTACGAACATATGTGCTGACCCATTTATGAAGTTTGGGCCACCAATAAATCTGGCTTACAGAGCCGTAATTTTTTTTTACCGAGATGACCACCAAGGACAGTATCGTTTGCCTCATAGAGGAGTCGGTACTTCAAATCCTTATCATGAAAAACAACGACACGCGGAGGGTCCGCAGTGTCGGTGCAATAAAGCAACAGATCGTTATCGTTAGAAAATCGATGTAACCTTGCACGCAAACATGCCGGCAATTCAATTCCTGAATTAGAGTTCTTTAGAGCTCGTGGTAGAGCTACACGCTGCTCATCCTGGGTGTAAGCCGAACGGATAATTCAGGAATAGGCGATATTATAGTCATTAAATGAGAGAGCTCATAAACCGGCCTGCGTGACAACGCATCGGCCAAAGCATTCTGCTTGCCGGGCTTATACTTCACCTCGAAGTTGTATTCCGCGAAAAAGGATAGCCATCGGGCCATTCTCTGTGAGATGGGGCGACTTAGTCGCCGTGTGTAATGACGCGTGATCTGTACCATCACAAACGGCTTAGAGCCGAGCAGATGAACTCTGAATTTGACGAAAGCATACTTCATAGCAAGTAAATCTTTGTCATGAATTGGGTAGTTCTTTTCCGCAGCTTTAAGCTGTCTAGACTCGAACGCAATAACACGTTCATGCCCATCAACATCTGTTTGTAACAGAGCACTGCCAATAGCAAAATCTGATGCGTCACAGACGACACTGAAACGCCAATTTGGGTTTGGCAGTGCCAGAATCGGGGCATGGATAAGACTATCCTTAAATGCTCGAAAAGCATTATATTCGGTGCTAGTCCAGCACCATTCTGTATCCTTTGAAGGAGATTAGATAATAGCCTAGCCATATTAGCGTAATGTTCGCTATATTTGTGTAAATAATTGGCGAGACCCAACCACTTACGCAAATCCTTTTGGTTTCTAGGAACCGGCCAATCTACTATGGCTTTTACCTTAGCGGGATCCGCTCTTAGGCCTCACTTCGTAAAGAAGCACCCTAAGAAAGGAATTTCTTCTGTGTCAAAAATGCATTTGGATGCATTGGCATACAATTCATTTCTGCGCATACGCTCGAGCACTGCTCGCAAATGGTCGAAATGGTTGTCCATATCCGACCGACCCTGCTCCGCACGACTATGGACAAAAATTTCATCAAAATAAGTCTGTGCATAACCTCGATGAGGGCGGAACAGTTGCGTCACTAGACGATTAAATGTTGCCGGAACGTTGGAAAGACCTTGATGCATAACCAGCCACTCCCATAACATGCCGCTTGGAGTGCTAACCGCTGTAAGCGCGATATCGCTAGCTCGCATGAGCAATTGGAAGTAACCATCGACTAAGTCCAATGCACTTTACATTGTATATCACACCATATTGTTCTGAAGAATATCCTTTCTAGGGGTTTGTGCTGGTATAGTGACGGCATTAAGCTTATTATAAGCATGTATAATGCGTCATTTACCATTTGGCTTTTTGACACAAAATGTCGGTAGCGAATGGGGAGATTTGCTCTCTCGTACAATTCCAGCCTCGTGCTGACACGGAAGAAATCGTCAATGACGTCACACTGCTCCCTTGGTAAAGGCCATTGTCTTGTGACACAGTATTTGGTTCCCGGAACCAAGTCAATTTCATGACGAACACCTCTAACCGGAGGTAAAACAGATGGTAGTCTCCAGCCTTTAAGGCTTGGCCGCACTCATCAATAGACATTTCGTCTATCTCTAAAAGAGCATGTAACGAAGGGATTACCGCAAGGCTAACTCCCCCCTCAATGTTACCGGTTACACCATTTACAAGCGTGTGTAATTGCTCACTCGTATCACTTTGTGAGGGTATACACGCTTCGTGTCCATCCTGTCTTGGAGTGGCGACAATACGCCTCTTAGAGGCCGGGACATTCACGTCCCTAAATTTCAAGCCTGTATTGGTTCTATACAAGACATGGTGTCTAATTTGACATGACAAGGAGCTAGGTAACTCAACTTTTTATCCAGCGAACGTTTACGTGTCGCTTCACGTGCATTGGAAGGGTTTGACCCAAATGCCCCGGCGAACCGCCAATAGTGTCACTATGGACATGCCTCCTCGGCCAACCACACTCGGTGGACTTAGTTCGTGCCACTCCACGTATCTCAGGGATATTGCACCCTTGAGGTCCTGGCGAACCGCCAACAGTTTCACTACTGACACTCAGTATGATGCCACCTCGGCCGACCATACTCGGTGGACTTAGACGTGCCACTTCACGTATCTCAGGGATATTGCACCATTGATGATTCGGCCTTAGGCCAATAATGCTTTCAGCATTCAGTGAATCGTTATTACAACGAGTGTCACTCGACGGAGTACGTGCCGTTCCACTTATTTCTGCTGAGTCGGGCTCAGAATTAATGTTTTTAACATTAGAGTTTATTAACTCAGACATGCCAATGTCTAAAACACTGACAGACTCATTCAATGATCCGCGCCAATAGCGCTTTTGTTGCCTAGCAAAGGTGGGTTCATGACTCTCCAAAACTTTGCTAGGAACATTGCGCGTGGCGCCTAAGGTCTTAGACCTCCAATCGATCCATGGCTCATGGTGTTCTAACCAGGCCATACCAAGGATGAGATCATATCTCGAATCCAAATCAAGGACGAGACAGCGTTCCATACTGTCAAAGTCCAGAAACTTTATACCTAAGTTCAATGGAACTTTGGGAACAGTGACACGAGTCCCAGTCGCTAAGCGAACAGTGATTGTATCACCTTCATGCGCTTTAAGTCCCCAACGCATTAGTTTCCCTCAAGCGAAAGACGTCAAGCATAAGTGCAAGACGCTCCTGAGTCAATTATAATTGACCACGGCTTATCAAAACCCTTTACAGTCGCTAAAGCGACTAGCAGCCAGGCTTGTACTCTCACCGATCTAATTGGGGCTAGATTCTATTTATTCTCACCTCCTAGAGTTTTAACAGAGCCTAGGTCTTCCCCAGTAGAGCGGTTTTCACCTACATGGTATCGACGTTTTCCGCACCGTACCAGATTTCTGGTATAGGTCGGAATTGGTGCTATTTTGAGCTTTACGAGTATTTTGTAGGGGACAGGCCGGACGTAAATGTTTCGTGCTTCCGCACATACAACATCTACAAATGATTTCATGCTGTTCCACTGCTTGAAGTGCCTTTTCTCCCTCCTCAACGAGGCGTAGATCCATGAATTCCGGTCTATTAGACGGTACCAATGTGCTCGAAGAGCTTGTTCGGTAAATAGGCGGGCTAACGCGAGCAGACTTAAAGACGAACTCAGCGCGTAGCGCTATGGCAATTGCGTCTTCGAAAGTAGCTGGATGGGGTCGTAATAATTCCGAACGGTCAACGCCTTCATTGAGAAACCCCAAAAAAATTTACGATAGTTGCTTCTTGCATCGGGCCTTGAAGCATAGATGCAATGAGTGTTCTCAACTCCTGGGCATGGTCCTCTAGGGCTCGTTTACCCTGTCGAGTCGCTATGAGCCGTGATCGTATGCGTAAAGCCTAATCAGGCGGTGCAAACATGCTGGTCATTTGCTGAATTACCGAATCCCATGAGAAAAAAAAGCGTCGTCTATGGACGCTGCACGAGAGTGCCCACTCCATGGCTCTATCTTCGAGGTACAGAGATATACCGAGTTGGCATAGATGCCGCAAGGGTGATCCTGAACCTGGCCGATCGGGGAGGATTCGTACGCATGAAGGTTTCAACCCTTGCATGCAAAACCTCTGGTCCCTGAATATACTGAACTTTACATATTCAAGCCCAAATAAAGTTTTGAGCTTGTCATACGCTATGCCCTGCGCTTCTATAAGTTTTGAGACCTCTTCCATTTCAGTGAAGGCTTAGTCTTATAAAGACTCAGAGATTGACTACTAGTGCTACCAGATGTAGCGGAGCTTCTTCGCTGCTAAAGATAGAGGAAGACTTTTAGACTTCAAGATCAAAAGGAAAACTCAGCATTTTTAATTTTAATTTAAATTCAAAACCTTACCGTAGCTAATTCAAAATAGATTTCGGCCGCCAGATATATATCTGGCGGCGACTACATTTGTTACCCATAATAAATGGAATTTAAGTAATTAATTATTTTAAAATAGAATAAAAGGGTATTTACCCATAAAGTAAATGTACCACAACAACGGTTCTCCAACCGATGTGTGCCCCATTACAATAAAGGTACCACAAAACGGTTCTCCAACCAATGTGTGCCTCATTACAGAGGCAGTCAAAAACACGTCGATTTGGGCGAGCGCGCGTGAACAGGCACAACCGCGTCTCCGATTGCGCATAAAATGCAACGTCAACATTTGATGATATTCCATATGTCTAACGTTAACTCCATTTTGTTCGGTATTGAGGTTTCGACCTCCAAGCGGTACGGAACCGTACATTCGACCAGCACCATTTGTTGGACACACTGCTGAGCTTTATAGGAACGTTATTTAAGTTGTATATGGCATAAGCGGCCACTATAGTAATTTGATAAGGCCTTTCGGTGCGCGTGCTGCTCTTCGAGTAACGCCAAATAGGCAGCCTCCGCATGTGTGATTAGCTGTACTCGAAAAGGCGGGACCAAGCCAGACCCATTCTTAGACCCGGCTTTGATATTGTCGATTACCAGATCAGGAGCAAGCCTGGTATGAGCGAGCGTTAAAATTTTACGCATACGCCAACTGCTGACGCTAACCTAAATGTAGTGATAGCGTAAACGACTTTCAGTAGACAGCGAAGGCCTAAATGATACCTGCATCTTCCTACGATGTTCCGCTGTAAATATATGCTGCAGCGAGTGTACGCTCGAAATTATGCTCGACCTCTAAAATTAAAATTGCGTGGGCTAAAATTTAAGCTTCATTGTAAGGGTGGTCGATTTGGCTATTTTCGCCTCGCGAACCAGACTCAAGATTTTTATTGATCTTCCTATCTGATGAATTTTAATTAAACGATAAATGCTCAGGACTCAATTCAGGCATCAGTAAACTGCAAGCGGGCACGTCGTAATGCGGCCACGCTCTACTTATACACACACCATAGCACAGCGAGGAGGCGGTTTAACCAGCTTCTTTTGCGTGCAGTGAGGTAGTTGCGGTGGGCGCGTTAGCGACTTCACCTAACGCACTAAGTACTTTGATTAAGTGTCTTCACGGGAGCGGTAATCCGGCTCGTGCTAAATAGTTCCGCTTACCATTTTTGGTAGGTGTGTGGACTTCTTAGATGGACTTTTGGGTAATCAAACCAAAGGAAGTTGGAGGCAATAACAGGTCTGGGATGCCCTTAGATGTTCTGGGCCGCACGCATGCTACGACGGGGTGTATCGTTACATAAAATTAACACTTATAAATAGTTTATTAATATATTATCTAAAAGGTAGAGAATATTTGGAGAATATTACTTACATAGTAATGTTCAGAAATCTTATCCATAAATAGGTATAGGCCATTATATCTATTTATCCACCACGACCTGATTGGCACGTTCTGTTTGGCCATTGATCTGAGGATGGTCTGCAGTCGACATGGGGAACTCGCCACCTAGCAGCCCAAGCACTTGTCGCCAAAACCCAGACGTAAATCATTGATCCCGGTCCAATACTATGGACTCGGCCATCTCGTGTAATCGGTATACGCGATCCAGGACAAGAGAGCTGCCTACTTGCCTTTGATCGATGTCTTACATGGTGCTGAATGAACCATCTTGCTTAGACCGTTTACGAAGACGACGAGCCCCGTCCGACCCTAATGTGAAGTCTAGACTTACTGACTTCCAACAGTTGGTTGGAATCGGTAGCGGCTTCAGTGGCGCACTGCTGGACGGTGCAGGCTTTATGCTGACACTGTTCGCAAGAGCGAATATAGTTGGCCACCCATCTAAATAAGTGCGTTCACCAAAATTTCTCTGACACTCGTAAGAATGTCTTTTCACGGCCCAGATGCCCACTAGATGGCGCATCATGGAGCTCGTGAAGGGTCATCAGCTTGAGGTCTGTGTCATGAGGCACATAGATTCCCAAGGAATCACAAGGTGACAGCTGATGCCATAACAGGCCATCGATGAAGCTAAAGCGATTTACCTCAGCTTTCTCCTGCATTTTTTCGACCCCTCAGTGGTAGATGCGGACTCATGCGTCTCGCACGCTGGTTATTGCCATCGCTCTTCGGAAAGGGATTCCTCTTGCTGGGCGTCTTCGCCCCAGCAGGGGCCCAGGCATAGCAGCGCTCATATGACTGCGCTTGCCACATTTGTGACAGACAACGTCTGCATTGCCCAACTCCATGGAAGTGACACCTGTTCTCTCGGCCGACGGCTTATACCAAGCTATCGCCGAGGCACTGTTGTAAAATTTCTCCTCAACTAAGGCAATTTGGATTCCATCGTTGACGGCACCTTTCTAATAAGAGCCTGTCACGATGAGCCATGACGTATTCCGTTCATAAACTTGGGCACTTTTATGTGCTCCCCAATCGGACCTACGGTAATTGATCCCGACAGCTAGTGCATCTCCTGCACATGCTCTTGCATAGATCGCTTCGCCTGCCACGCCCCGAAAACGCGCACCTTATGCAACACCTCGTTGTTTGGTGGCTGGCACATGGCGCGAGTCTTTGTCTTATAATCGCCCATGAAGGGAACACCTTGAATACGCTATACCCGCCGAGTAAGCCCACTCTGAGGCTTTACCGCGCGGGTGCGACATGGAGTACGGCACCATCGGGCTGTCATCTTCGATTAGCTGCGACACACCGCATTGCTTTACTGCTAACAGCCGATGGATATCGTGCGCGCTGCAGTTCCATCGAACTTGGGCGGGTCCATCCGAATAAGCCTCGGCTGAGAGCGGAGAGCATCTTAACAGTCCTGTTGAAAGCCTCGCTTCGAGCCTGCTCTCGCCTTAGCTCATCCTGAGTCTGTGTGACAGACTCCGCCGTAGCATGGCTTTGTGCCTCGGACGCGACCCTTCGCTGTCCGAGCATGAGTGCGTCAAACTGCTCCAACTGAGTAACATGTTGCTCAGGAGACTACCCAAGACCCTGGCCATGGCTTGTTCCCTAAGTCCCTGCGCCGTCTGCTCAGCCAACTCCCGATGATGTTCGGAGGTGGGGGGAAATGAGTCCAATCGATATTGAGGCTCATCCTCACGTACACGCTCAAAGATGCGGGTCGTGGGAAGGATTTCAAGTTCCACCAAGTGTAGACGGGCGCTACTTAAAGCTGCCACGTACTACGCACGCACACACCTTCGACGATTTACCGCCTTCTCTCACGTGCAGTGAGGTTTGTGGTGGGCGCCTTAGCGACCTCACCCAACTCACGAAGTACACTGATAAAAGTGTCGTCACGGGAGCGGTAATCCGGCTCCTCGTGCAAACTTATCAAGTATATTGTAAGTTTAAGACTGATTTATATTTAATCGCATTAAATATAAATTTCTGTTATTACCTAGCATAAATGCCGTCTTTGTAGATAGACTAATATGTGCTGCGAGCGTATCGTTTTTGGGTATTTCGCATAGCGGATGACGCTAGGATGTACCAATGTGCATCACATACATAAGGGTGGGTCACATATATATGAAGCACACTTAAGTGGTAGGTTTTTTTTTTATTACTTCAATTAAGTACCTAGGAATTTAAGTTGAATATAACAATTCCAACGTAAATACTTCTTTATTATTTTCTCTTACAGAAATAATATTCATGTTTTAACGGTACACCCCGTTCCATTTCGTGCTAAACTGACGGCCCCGGGTCACTCGATGTTATGTAAGAGCTAATTCCTGTCTAGGACAGCGACTCAAAGAAGTAATTCACTATTCTTTCCAATCCTGGGTGCAGGTCCTAGTGCCGTGTCATCTTTTGTGCATTTGGGCATGTAAGTTCAGTGCTTAACAATTAATTCATTGTAAATGCCCACATAACGCGATAATCTTTTATCGATAAAGTCATCCAAGAATCTTTACTCGCTCTGTTGATTACAAGCTTCCGCAGTGAATCTCGTAACGTCCAAGGAGCTTTGAGCAATGACGTTCTCGAGACGCTTTTCAATATCGACGGTATGAAGCAAAATTCGCTGCATTAGAATCGCCGAGTCGCCATCTAATCCAGGAATCAGTGCCTGTAGATTCCGTTCGCCTTGCCACAATTGAATAACTCCCGCTTTCAGTGAATACCCTTGAGCATCGAGGTCATCGAGACCTGATCCGTGTTCAAAATGAGTTTTAATAGCTTGCTGTTGCTTGTCGTCGTCGTCAAGATATGGCACGACAGCAATAAGCTGCAACGTGTCGTCTAACTCATTCAGAACCTTTTCAATCGAATGATCTTCTGGTGCTTTACGATCCACGGGATTATAAGCCGGAGCTGAAGAATGCCGTTCTTCGCGCTTGGCCTCGTGACGGTCGTTCTCATGCGTTTCATCTTCCTTTTCAAAGCCTAAATTTGGATTCTCTACTGCGTGTTTACCTACACTTTTGCCCCAGCTTCCTTTGTCCCATTGAAAGACCTCAGGGAGCCCACAGTTGCTGAAAAATTGACCCAATGCCTCCTCTACCAACGTATTACATGCACCTCCCGTCGTGCGTAGTTGCAACTCGACTTCTTTAAATTCACCCTCGATAGGTGTTTTTAAAAAAAATGGAAGTTTTAAGGTCTTGGCTGGGGGAAATTGATTGTGTTTCTCAATGGCGTCCAGGATGCCCAAGAGCTCTTTGTACGATTCCTCATTTGCGCGCTGCTGCGTTGGATACTGTCCAAAGAGATCCGGATGCGTACGCAAATAGAGCTTGCGCAACGTTTCTTTAAGAATTGGCACCTTGACTCCTTTTTGGCTCTTGTTGACGCGTAATTTCTTCCGACGGAGCGTGCGTTCGCTGACTTTTGTTCGTACAAAACTAATGCTGCTGGTTCGGGTTGATAGGAATGGAGGGTCGATAGAGCAAGGCACGCGGTGCTTATGCATTTGTTGCCAGGGAATTGCTGTGCTTAAGCGTGTAGACGCGTGCATTTGGAAGCGAGAAACGATAAGCGTCTGACGAGCTAGTGCGACGAAGCCCATTACCACCGCTTTTCAGAGCCCTGAAGGCAAGAATGAATAAAATTATTTATCACTTTTTTTGAGAGCAAAATATGCGTTTTTCGTAATGAGCACAAATTCGGGTCATGCCTGAAATTACATGTTGCCCATTTTCTTGTGCATTTTACGGCGAGGTATTCTTACAATCGTTCTTTATTTCTAACATAAGATAAGGAGAATTTATCAATGGTGCAAGTATACGTACATCATTTATACGGGACTTAGACGTCTTGATTGCCTGTGTCGAATCAAAAGTTAAGAGCAAAAGCAAAGCACGCGGGCTCGACCAAGATCTCCGCAATACCTTGATGGTGTCGAGATGACTTCTTTTTTAACGGACAATCTCAAATGACCTGATTGTCTTCTTGCAACTCATCTTTGTCATCGGGATCAACTCCACCATTCGAGAGCATCTCACGCACTTTTCTCTCAATATTAAGCGTGTGGAGCAGGATACGCTGCAGAATCTGGGCCGAATCGGTATCCAATCCCTCAACAATCTTTGTAAGGTCGCGCTCACCCTTCCAAATCTTATGCGTCCCAGCTTTAATATTATACCCACGTTCATCAATCTCATCAAGACCACTGCCACTCTCAAAGTGTTGGCGCACTTCCCCATACTCCTCTTCATCCATCAGTGGCACAGCAGCAATAATTTCAAAAACTTCATTGAGCTCTTTCAGCAAGTTTTCAATCGAAGCATCTTCAATTGTCATTTCACTGTCGTCAAATGCTAGCGTAGGTTCAATTTCGTTCTCTTCTGGCAGGACCACACGCTCGCTCACCTTTGTTCGCAAAAAGCCTACTCGAGTCGATAGGATCGGAGACTCCATCGCACAGGGCAAGCGCTGCCACTTCGTTCGCTGCAAGAATTGCTCATTAGCTACAAGAGGACAAACGCGCATACGGGAATAGAGGAATCGAGAAGTGGCGCGTGCCTGACGAGCTACCGACATGAAGGCCATGACGCAAGGCGAAGAGTGTTGTTTTTATTGGTTTTGAGTCATTTCTTGTACAGCGTGATATTAGGTACGTAGTCCATTATTGCTTCAAAACTTTTTTTATTTTCAAGCTGACAAGCAATAGTAGCCGAAGATGCTTTTTTAGCCGCTTAATACTCCATAATAGCTCAAATTTAAAATTTAAAATAGTTTCTTACATCCTTGACAACCTCAAAATGGAAACTGCAAAAAAAAAGTAGCGTAAATAATACTGTACATACAGTACATCGTCTGATACAACCGTTTGCTCTTGAGGTCACGGGAGAGCTGTAACATGAGTTATTTAAATAGTGTCGGAAAACCTAAAGTGACCTCAGGCAATTTGCATACAAGGCCAATGCAAGTCTTTAACGCTACCAGTAGCTAGAAAGCCTGTTGCATGTGACAGAAAAACACGATCTAGAATATTTTCGTGCCTTACATAATAGCACTCCTCTGAATTATGCAATGCGGAGACCTCCAACACATTCATGAGCGCACATTGCAATGAAGTTCAGTCGCAAATAATAAACTGTTTTTGGGAATATGCGTCCAATATTGCGCAAAAGTTTGTTTCGCGAGGAACATGAAAGTTTGCAGCGATTGATCGAAGAGCATTTTTTTATTTGGTGATGAGCAAGCTAAGTGACTCCTACACGGCCCCGAAGACTTCGCAAAAAAAATTGCGTCTTAATACGGCAATGTGAAGAATGCGTCTTTTTACATGACAGGACGTCGACGCTGGCATACCTCTAAATCGTTAAGTTGCTTGCTAATCACTTTTGAGTACCGCGAGTTTTTACGTGTTTGTATAGAAGTCGGATGAAAACCTATTTGCGCTTAAAATATTAGAGGAAGGCACCTTGAATTCTCTTGGTAGAACCACCTTTTGCCATCACGGCCGGTCGGCTGCTTTTGTTTTGATACGGAAAACAGCCTGCATTTTCGTGGCTTATTGCAGTTAGGACGTCGACAGCTTGATTTAAACCTCGCATTAGCTTGAACGATATTGTGCTTTCCCTTGAAATTAATTAGCTATTTCTTACATCGCAGTGTTCTAGCCATTAATTTTTAGCATCACATTCCAGAATCTTAAGTTGTAATCGCGATAACTTTTTTTCTGTTTGAAAGTAATCGTTAAAAGGTATAACAACTCCCGCCAAACAAAATAATTGAAAATTGCTGCTGCAGTGCGAGGGAGCACCAGCGCAGACTACTCGTATAATTGTATACTCTAATAATAATCTAAAAGATTTGCATATCCATTCCAACGAAAGAAGACCTTCACGATTACAGTCTGTCAGAAAAAAATTAAAATCCGCCCGTGTCTAGCATTTTAAATACTGAAAATTCGGGATCTAATTACGCACCTTGTGATAGTCAAACCCAATAAGAGCTCTGCAGACCTAATTGGCCTGGCGTCGAATGAATAAGAAGTATCTCTGACATTTATTTTGTCTAGCTTGGTCCCGACGAACAAAAAAAAAAATAGTGCGTTTGATACACGCTGAATGATAGCTTTTAGATTTTTTTAATTATCTGAAACTTACTCAATTCAGCAAAAACTTGGACAAGACAAACGTAATTTAAACACTCAATTTAATCATGCTTGGTACCAGTGGTCGTGGCAAAACGCCTCTTTAGTCTTGGGAGCACAAGGCCACCTACGATAGCAACCACTATAAGCTGCATCGTCGTGGCGCTATCAATAATGTCTCCACGCGATCGTAGCTCGCGCAGAATAAGCCCAGCTTTGCAGCTCAGGAAATTGTACGGAACGAGCCCAAATAGCGGGCCTAACGTAAATTGGCCTAGCGGAATGGCCAAGTGGGGCGACGCCATGTTAATAAACCAATTGGGGGTGAATGGAAATACGCGCAGGAATATCATATTCAGCGCCATTTCGTCGCGATGTGCGTCCAATATACTTCTTAAGCGATCGAGTTTTTGCGGAAAAAAGTGCGTGACGACGCGGTAGCCAAAACGCCGCGAAAGGAGAAACATAAAGACCGATCCCAGTGTGTTGTTAGCCAAGCACAGAGGAAATCCCAGCGTCATCCCAAACAACGCGCCGCCCAATAGATTGAAAAATACGGTGCCCGGAATCGCAAATGTTTGCAGGTATAGATAGCAGCCCATGTGTGCGAGCAAAAGTGAACCTCGTTGGCGCTCGGAGAAGCTCTGAAGGGTCTTGCCTAGCTCTTGAGCTGCCTCGAGCGTTGTAGGCAGTCGAAGCGCGAGCCACTCGGTGTCTGTGAGCGTCGAGATTACCAGCGAGTGCAACATCACGCCTAATAGCGCCGTGGTGACTATGAAAACGACGCCCACGAGCTGAAGATCACGGCGCCAGTCCGACATCGTTGCTAAACTTTGTCGACTGCTGCGGATCCTGTTCAAGAAAGTGTTCGGAAGAACGGGGGGTAGGTTATTTTTTGGAAATTTTTATTTTGTTATTTGAATGGATTTTATTGCCAGATCGTTATTAATTAAAAAAAAGAATGCCAGTTAGCAAACAGTTTAACTAAGTAAAATTTTAGGAAAACATGATCCTTTGGCTGATGTATATTTGGTAAGGCTGTAGAGATAGAGTGCGGCAACCGATTCTAGTTTACAGATGGACAAAGGTCTAAGTCCTTCATACTAGCCATAGAAGGATATGAATATTAAAAATAACGACGACAAGAAACAGTCTCTAATTTGCTCTACACTGTTTAGTAAGTATACTTCGTTACGACGTAGTGCTAGCTAAGTAAAATAAACAGGTGTTCCTTGTACCGCACACTATCTCCGTCCCAGCGCGAGATTGTCAGGACCATTCAACTCGCTGAGCCCATGACCACTCATTTCGATTTATCTTTTATACCATTCCTTTTCTATTGATTCAAATTACATATGCGCCATAATAAAAACAAGTAAAAAGGTTGGCGCAATAAGGAGAGATGATACTTAGTAATAATTAGATTTAGGATAGGCGATCCTTAGAGGATGAGCCAAAAGTATCGGCTAGTAAAGCAAAAAAAATAATTCAGTCGTAATTTACCCTCATTCCTCACAAGTGGTACCACTTGTTGGTCTTCCGCTCGCTTCTTCGCCGTCCGCTCGCTTCTTCGCCGTCCGCTCGCTTCTTCGCCGTCCGCTCGCTTCTTCGCCGTCTACTCGCTTCTTCGCCGTCTGCTCGCTTCTTCGCCGTCCGCTCGCTTCTTTGCCGTCCGTTCGCGCTTCGCTGGATTGCACTGCGTTGGATTGCCCAGCACTACTTGTAGCGTAAGGGATTCCACTCGCAGCCAGTAACGTACTGCTTGTAGCGTGGGAATTTCCGCTCGCAGTCAACTGCTCCATTCCTTTGGAAGCGCTGCGTAGCAGTTTTGATTGTGTGGCTTCAGTATCCACTGTAACTCTAAGCGTCTGCCTGACAGATATAGTCGCTTAGTCTGTGTGAGGTTGGGACCGGCTTAACACGGTGAAACAGTTAATCCATCTGGAATAAGATTGAATCTCTTACCCATTACGCTTAATGGCTAAAGAAAGTCGTTGAGATTTATGAGCAAAAAGCTAAAAGCTAATAATCAGATTCCATACTACTGTAGTAAGGCTTTCCTCTTTGAGTACGGTGAAAAGTCTGCAAAGACTGCGAACGATTTGCCTGCGTCATTACAAAAGACCCGACGCATTACAAAAGGCCCGACGCATTGCAAAGATCTTAGCAAAGCAACTCACCAAGGAGAAAGGATGCCTGCCCAAGCAAGAGTCCACCTTATCAGCTCCGTTACACGAGGTATACGCGCTTTTAGAAGAAGCCGAGCGCACCATTTTTAAGGATCTTCGGTTCAACTTAAGAGCCTAGTCTTTTTATAGTTCCGAACACATTCTTCTTCCATTATGGGCAACCCTCAAACGCCGAGCTAATGCAGCAAATGATGCACATGCTACAGCAACAACAAGAGTTAATCAAAACATTCGCTAATTCCTAAAAGATAGGTGGGCTTAAGGTGGACGGGCTAAGGATGCCGACGTAAAGCGGAAAAAGCGAAGAGTCGGTTCGCCTTTATTACGCGCAAGTACAGCAATATTTTATTGCGCACGGTAAGAAGTGGAAAGAGGACGCAAAGGCTCCTCAAGTACTTGCCGTACTAGGAAGCTCATTGCGAGGACCAGCAGCACAATGGCTCTTGCTGCATCAAAAAAGAAATTCACTCAGCCGATGAGTTTTCTCTAGCAGTGAAAAAAAAACAATTCGTCTTTGCGGATCTGCAACAACGTCTTCGAGACGATCTGCATCGGCTGAGACAAGCCAATTGCAAAGGCTTAACGGACTACATTGCGAAATCTCGACACATTATTTCGCAAGTTGAGGACATGACTCGAGTTGACATTTCATCTATTTTCAACGAGGGTTTAAAGCAAGAACTCAAGAAGAAGTTCAATATCGACGGGGAAACGCACTGTAGGATGCTATTACTGTGGCGCTCGATTTTGAACGCACACATTCGGGTGTTTATCATCACCACAACGCTACAAAACCTCGTCCTGGTCCACAAAATGTGGCCAGAGAATTAAACAAGAAGCCAGAGCCGATGGAAATCGGCAATGCTCGGCCATTTAATAGGTCTTCTTGCGTCCATAATCGACGTCGAAATAAACGAAAGTGTGCATACTGCAAAATACTGGGGCACACGATTCAGCAGTGTTACAAGCGCAGGAACCAGCAAAATAATCGCGGCAACGGATATCGTCGCGATCGTGCGAACGCCAACTATTTCGTGAATGAGTCAGTTAAAGAAGAAACCATCGCGACTGCGTCAAACGAAGCTATCACCACACTATGTGAAGCTGACTTTGCTTCCTTCACGGGAAAAGATTTGATCATCTAAAAGGGTCATCTTGACGATCGTGCTGTCAATATGATACTCGATTCTGGCGCCACATGCAATGGGGTGAAGCCGAGTTTGCTGCAATGCGTCATGTCCTGAAATGGCTTTCAAGTCACTCGTTTCGAAGGCACTAATAACACCAAAAATAAGTGAAGAAAGGAGTCGCCAATAGCCCATTTGATGATAATCGAATTTCTGACGTTCCGGTCATTGAGTGGCCAATGAGCAATTGCCATGATGTAATTCCGGGTAAGCCCTGGTGTGCTGCGCACGAGCCAATCATTAATTGACGTACTCATCAAGTTTCGTTCAAAAGTGGTGACATACCATATGATGAGGTTGTGAATCGGTCATTATTCCTCTGCTGACTTCTTAAGGAAATTGAAGACATCACAATTTGAAGAAGTCTATCGTGTCAAAATTTATCAAGAGTCGGAATTTACAAAA
>NC_090616.1:39528-64824 GCF_004359215.1 Bremia lactucae | reverse complement strand
ACAGCTTCTGCTTTTGGCATATGCTTTTTCTTTTTGTTTGTCTTGGCTATCAGCCATCATGTCACGTACATGTCTTAAGACACTAAATTGTATTGCGATAAACTCGCTTACTTGTTTCCAAATGGTAAATAGGGCTAATATCAGCAAGCTCATCGGCTTATTCTCCCCTACCAGCCCTAAGCCACGCAGTGGTATCGTTAACGGAACGCGTGGGTGGGTGAGGCCGTTGACATAGAGCGGAGTGTAGCCTGTAGAGGCATGGACAGCGTTATTTAACGCAAATTATCCCACTGGAAGCATTGAGCTCCAGTGCTTTGGTGTTGGAACACACACACTGCGTAAAATGTTTTTAATGACGCAATTGACACGTTCAGTTTGACCATCGGTCTGCGAATGGTCTGCAGTGGACATATCCAATCTGGTACCCAGCACTCGGAAATCGATTGCCAGAATTTACCCGTGAAACGGGGGTCCCGATCAGAAACGTTTGCCACTGGCAAACCGTGCTGTCGAAATACACGATCGATGAACAGCCTTGCTGTACCTTCACCATCAATAGTATCCGGCACGGCCGCTAAGTGTGCCATTTAGCTCAATCGGTCAACAAAGACAACTATGCCGGTGTTACTGGTCGAATCTTTCGGTGGACCGAAAACAAATCCATACTAATGGACTTCCAACACCCTATGGGTACGGACAGACTTGCCAGTGACGCAGCAGCATGCGCCGAGGGCTTAACCCGTTGGCAAGTTTCGCACGTGCGAACCTATGTGCTGACCCATTTATAAAGTTTGAGCCACCAATAAATCTGCCTTACAGAGCCGTAGGTCATTTCTCTACCGAGATGACCACCAAGGACAGTATCGTTTGCCTCATAGAGGAGTCGGTACTTCAAATCCTTATCATGAAAAACAACGACACGCGGAGGGTCCGCAGTGTCGGTGCAATAAAGCAACAGATCGTTATCGTTAGAAAATCGATGTAACCTTGCACGCAAACATGCCGGCAATTCAATTCCTGAATTAGAGTTCTTTAGAGCTCGTGGTAGAGCTACACGCTGCTCATCCTGGGTGTAAGCCGAACGGATAATTCAGGAATAGGCGATATTATAGTCATTAAATGAGAGAGCTCATAAACCGGCCTGCGTGACAACGCATCGGCCAAAGCATTCTGCTTGCCGGGCTTATACTTCACCTCGAAGTTGTATTCCGCGAAAAAGGATAGCCATCGGGCCATTCTCTGTGAGATGGGGCGACTTAGTCGCCGTGTGTAATGACGCGTGATCTGTACCATCACAAACGGCTTAGAGCCGAGCAGATGAACTCTGAATTTGACGAAAGCATACTTCATAGCAAGTAAATCTTTGTCATGAATTGGGTAGTTCTTTTCCGCAGCTTTAAGCTGTCTAGACTCGAACGCAATAACACGTTCATGCCCATCAACATCTGTTTGTAACAGAGCACTGCCAATAGCAAAATCTGATGCGTCACAGACGACACTGAAACGCCAATTTGGGTTTGGCAGTGCCAGAATCGGGGCATGGATAAGACTATCCTTAAATGCTCGAAAAGCATTATATTCGGTGCTAGTCCAGCACCATTCTGTATCCTTTTTAAGGAGATTAGATAATAGCCTAGCCATATTAGCGTAATGTTCGCTATATTTGTGTAAATAATTGGCGAGACCCAACCACTTACGCAAATCCTTTTGGTTTCTAGGAACCGGCCAATCTACTATGGCTTTTACCTTAGCGGGATCCGCTCTTAGGCCTCACTTCGTAAAGAAGCACCCTAAGAAAGGAATTTCTTCTGTGTCAAAAATGCATTTGGATGCATTGGCATACAATTCATTTCTGCGCATACGCTCGAGCACTGCTCGCAAATGGTCGAAATGGTTGTCCATATCCGACCGACCCTGCTCCGCACGACTATGGACAAAAATTTCATCAAAATAAGTCTGTGCATAACCTCGATGAGGGCGGAACAGTTGCGTCACTAGACGATTAAATGTTGCCGGAACGTTGGAAAGACCTTGATGCATAACCAGCCACTCCCATAACATGCCGCTTGGAGTGCTAACCGCTGTAAGCGCGATATCGCTAGCTCGCATGAGCAATTGGAAGTAACCATCGACTAAGTCCAATGCACTTTACATTGTATATCACACCATATTGTTCTGAAGAATATCCTTTCTAGGGGTTTGTGCTGGTATAGTGACGGCATTAAGCTTATTATAAGCATGTATAATGCGTCATTTACCATTTGGCTTTTTGACACAAAATGTCGGTAGCGAATGGGGAGATTTGCTCTCTCGTACAATTCCAGCCTCGTGCTGACACGGAAGAAATCGTCAATGACGTCACACTGCTCCCTTGGTAAAGGCCATTGTCTTGTGACACAGTATTTGGTTCCCGGAACCAAGTCAATTTCATGACGAACACCTCTAACCGGAGGTAAAACAGATGGTAGTCTCCAGCCTTTAAGGCTTGGCCGCACTCATCAATAGACATTTCGTCTATCTCTAAAAGAGCATGTAACGAAGGGATTACCGCAAGGCTAACTCCCCCCTCAATGTTACCGGTTACACCATTTACAAGCGTGTGTAATTGCTCACTCGTATCACTTTGTGAGGGTATACACGCTTCGTGTCCATCCTGTCTTGGAGTGGCGACAATACGCCTCTTAGAGGCCGGGACATTCACGTCCCTAAATTTCAAGCCTGTATTGGTTCTATACAAGACATGGTGTCTAATTTGACATGACAAGGAGCTAGGTAACTCAACTTTTTATCCAGCGAACGTTTACGTGTCGCTTCACGTGCATTGGAAGGGTTTGACCCAAATGCCCCGGCGAACCGCCAATAGTGTCACTATGGACATGCCTCCTCGGCCAACCACACTCGGTGGACTTAGTTCGTGCCACTCCACGTATCTCAGGGATATTGCACCCTTGAGGTCCTGGCGAACCGCCAACAGTTTCACTACTGACACTCAGTATGATGCCACCTCGGCCGACCATACTCGGTGGACTTAGACGTGCCACTTCACGTATCTCAGGGATATTGCACCATTGATGATTCGGCCTTAGGCCAATAATGCTTTCAGCATTCAGTGAATCGTTATTACAACGAGTGTCACTCGACGGAGTACGTGCCGTTCCACTTATTTCTGCTGAGTCGGGCTCAGAATTAACGTTTTTAATATTAGAGTTTATTAACGCAGACATTCCAATGCCTAAAACACTGATAGACTCATTCAATGATCCGCGCCAATAGCTCTTTAGTTGCCTAGCAAAGGTGGGTTCATGACTCTCCAAAACTTTGCTAGGAACATTGCGCGCGACGCCTAAGGTCTTAGACCGCCAATCGATCCATGGCTCAAGGTGTTCTAACCAAGCCATACCAAGGATGAGATCATATCTCGAATCCAAATCAAGGACAAAACAGCGTTCCATACTGTCAAAGTCCAGAAACTTTATACCTAAGTTCAATGGAACTTTTGGAAAGTGACACGAGTCCCAGTCGCTAAGCGAACAGTGATTGTATCACCTTCATGCGCTTTAAGCGCCTCAACGTATTGTTGACTTCCTTTAAGGGAAAGGCGTCGAGCATAATTGCAAGACGCTCCTGAGTCACTTCAAAATTGACCACGGCTTATCAAAGCCCTTTACAGTCGCTTGAGCGACTAGTAAGCTAGGCTTGTACTCTCGCGCCGTGCCATTAAGCACCAAGCTAATCGGGGCTAGGTTCTGTTTATTCTCACCTCCTAGAGGTTCAACAGAGCCTAGTCTTCCCCAGTTGAGCGCCCCGCACCTACTGGGTATCGACGTTTTCCCGCACCGTACCAGATCTCTGATGTAGGTCGGAGTTGGAGCTCTTTCGAGCTTTACGCGAATTTCGTAGGGGGCAGGCCGGACGTAAATTCGTGCTTCCGCACATATATCATCAACGAATGGTATTATGCTGTTCCACAGCTTGAAGAGCCTCTTCTCCTTCCTCAACGTGGCTTAAATCCATGGGTTTCTCTCTATTAGACGGAACCCATGTGCTCGAAGAGCCCTTTCGTTAAACAGGCGTGCTAATGCGAGCATACTTATAGTCGAACTCGGTGCTATGGTAACTTCCTCTTCGAAAGAAGCAGGATGAGATCGGAAATTTCTGTCCGGGCAACGCCCTCATTGAGACCCTTCATAAAGATGGTTACTACAATTGCTTCTTGCGCCGGGTCTTGATGCATAGATGCAATGAGAGTTCTCAACTCCTGGACAAAGTCCCCTAGAGTTCTTTTACCCTGTCGAGTCGCTAGGTGCCGTGCTCGCATGCGAAAAGCCTGATCAGGCGGTGCAAACATGCTGGTTATTTGCTGTTTCAGCGAATCCTATGAGGGAAAAGCGTCGTTTATAGACGTGCTGCGCGATAGTGCCCACTCCATGGCACTACCTCCAAGTTTGGAAATGGCCATAGCCACCGTTTACCTTCTGTTTAGAACAAGGCGAAATCAATGGACATTTCCATCTGCTTAATCCAAAAAGGGAGATTTTCTCCCTCTTTCCCTCAAATGTCTCTGCATTTACAGCTAGAGGGCGAGCCCGCGGCTCTGAGTCAGGTACAGTGATGAACCGGGTTGGCATAGATGCCGCTATGTGGTCCTGTACCTGACCGATCAGGGAGGCTTCGTATCGCATGAAGGCTTCAAGACTTGCATGCAGGACCTCTGGTCCCTTGAAGATAATAAATTCCACGTGTTCAAGCCCTATAAGGTTTTTAGCTTGTCATAAGCGGCGCGTTGGCTTATCACAATTCTAGAACCTCTTCCATTTTCGTGAGGGCTTAGTCTTGTAAAGACTCAGGCGTAGATTGACTACGAGTGCTACCAGGTGTAGCGGAGCTACCTCGCTCTTAAAGTCAGAGGAAGACTTTCAGACTCAGAAAGTCACTTAGTATTATTGAACTAATGGGTCTATTAACTCAGGGAGTCGTACAAGCTATTAAAGCTTAAGAAATCCTAGTTTAAGGGATTCAGGGGTTCGTAGAACCAAGTGGCAACTAGTGCCCAAGACGGTATACCTTAGAAAGGCTTCTATCTCTTACAGATCAACGCGCAAGCCTTAGAAAGGCACTTAACGTCAAAAGAGGAACTGCACTTTATTTAATTATTTAAATCTAAAAACCTTACCATAGCTATTTAGAATAGATTTTGGACGCCAGATTTATATCAGGCGGCGACCACATTTGTTACCCATAGTAAATGGGAATTAAGTAAACTAATTTTAAAAGGGTATTGTACCCATAAAGTAAATGTATCACAACAACGGTTCTCCAACCAATGTGTGCCCCATTACAATGGAAGTACTAAACTTGCTATTAAGATAAAATTGACAAGTACGTCGCTGTGATAGCTGAGCTCGCAACGATGTTGTCAGCATGAGCTTTTCAAACCTCTCAACTAGCCTATTTCTGTCGAGAATTCGACCAATGTGGCTCTAGGTATTGTTACTAAAAAAAGGCAGTAGTTAAGAGGATTCGTTGGCGAGTATTGTTGTCGAAGTCTCTCAAAATAATCTGAAGCAATTAGCAATAATAATGAGATTAATTGGTATTCGTAAGGTCAATTATTGCAACAGGGGCTCTCGATAAGTCGATAAGAAGATTGCGCTAAAGAAAGCATGGGGTTTGAGAGAAAATGAGAATAAAGCAAAGCTGCAAAGGCAGATGCTTACGCAAGATAAAACGGGGCACTCCTCACTTGTACTGCTTCAGCACAAGTCCATTTCGCACTGCCTCAGTGCGAGTGGTGCCTCACGTCACTTCACCTACCCTAGTACGTACTCTCTTTAAAACGCTTGCTTTCGACAGGGTTAATCAAGAACTGTATTAATGTAATTACGTTCTTCTGTTCTATCTACTTAATACCAATTTAATAAAAACTAATACAAAACATGTAATAAAGTCGTATCTGTCTTTCTCTTTGCGTGCGTCCAGCGCCGGCTGGACCGCGGAGAAAGTTGATATAATGGTCTATATCTACCAATGGATAAGCTTTTAGAATATTACCATGTAAAGTAATATTCTCCAAATATTCTCCACCTTTTAGATACTGATTTAAACTTAAATCAGCCAGTCAATAGAGCTAATGTCTTATTGCATCAATACTACCAAATTTGGTATTATTGGAACTATTTAAGTCAAAGTTAATAAAAATAATAATCTTGCACCTTTATTTATTTTCGTTAATAGGAAATAATATTTACTATTACTCTTACACGTTACACCCATTTACACTAGAGATTGAAGTGCAAATGTAGTGGTCATTTAGCAAAGCACTTCAACGAAACATCCTATTTTCTCAGTTTAAATTCCTACAAATGGATTTTTAGACACGCAATTATTTTTATGAAAGCGACATAGCTGCTGCTCCTCAATTTCGTCCCCAAAGTTGAAACGCAGCTACGCTGAAGGTGCTATGCTTTCTTAAAACGCAGCATTTCGCTGTGACTCGAGCCTTTTATCTCCTAGCGTACGCGGCTAAATACAGGGCTTGTCAACGACTTTATTTGAACCATTCAACTCACTTCGCTATGAAAGCAGCTGAGCAATTTTGTTTGCTGGACCATTTTTGACAGATTTACTTTAAACCGAGCTCGATTTAAGCTACGCATGCACGAGCTGAGGCCTGCCTCAATGATGACACCAGATGAATCGTAGCTGCATCAATCAATACTTCTCTGGGGTTCTTCAATTCTTCTACTATATCCATGCATAATCGGCGCACTATCGCTTATTTTCGCAGCAAATGCCTTCGAATTGAGGATACCAATGCTTCCATTATTGTCTCTAGTGCACCTCACCATACTGCACCGTCTGATTCCTCGCTAGAAGCGAGCAAATTCCACTTATTCAGAAGCGGTGTACTCTTCAGTAGCCCCTCGGCTTATAAAGTCTGAGAAGGATCCTCGTCTACCAGACCATGGTCGTCGTCACCTGTGACACTAACAGTGGAGACACTTGGCAAGCGTTGGGCTCAATTGTCTCTCACGCTATGGGCGTCTACCAGCCGTTGTGTCGCCGGATGCATAAAAACGTAGTAACTTGACCACGCTTTCAGGTGCGTTTGTTGACATTTATTGGTCAGTATTATCATTTTGTAAGTATTAGCATGTGCAAAACGCGTCGTTTCTTTGTACAAGCCGTCGATATTTGCTTTAGCCTCGCTGATATGTTTTTAAAGTTCTAGGCACCAGATTACGGTAGCCAGCAGCCGCGCACACCCAATTTAATGGCACTTGCGCAAGAGACGAGCCTAATGTTCACGCGTTCTTGGAATCCGCATGTATGAAGTGCTCATTGATTAAGATGCTTCGTGAAAGGTGCACATTATAGGTACGGCGATTTACTTGTTTTTATGAAATTATTAGGCTTGTTTAAGAGATTTTTGTTGTCACCGGACCAACATTCTTTGCCTCGACCGCAAAATGCAAGCGCTTTCGCAACATAATGAGCGGTTACTATGATTTAATCGCTATTGTTAATGGTTTCAGACGTCGAAAGGTCATTGGTAAGGCAGTAGCGCTTGTTGCGGCGACCGTAAGCTCATTGATCTAGTCGAAGGAGTTGGTTTCGAGAGACAACGACGACAAAAGAAGATAGCTCTTTCTATATTCATGCGATCTATAGTTATAGATATCACTTCGTATATTTGCTAAAGCAGGACTCTATAGTCTCGTACGTGACTTTCCGCTGTCGTTTTTTATGCCCTTTCGCTTCAGGGGAATGAGTTCGTTGCTTTTTCCTGAGCTCTTTTTGACTCCATTAAGACTCGTATTCTGACACAAACAGTTGCATTTTGCCGAGTTAATTTTGGAGCCTGACAAATTTCTTTCGTGAGCATATTTATGCGTCCAAACGCTTTTAGAAATTATCAAATTGTACAAAGTAGATTCATTGACGCGCTTTAAATTTTATCCTTAGTTGTATGGTGTGGCCGTCTCGCAGATCCTGCGGCATCAGCGTATGCTCGTCGGAAGACATGTGGCACATGTCCCCAAAACTTTAAACGAACACGATCATTCACTTTTAGAATAGGGCATTATTTTAATCGCAACCAATGTGTTGGTACTGTATCGAAGCGAAAATAAGAGTCCTACTGTCGCTTACGACTTAGCAAAGAAAGTTGTCCCACGAGCATAGATGATCCAGTCTTCCCTAGCATTTGCTTGGAAACTGCAGCGTCGACGCCAAGCTCACTTGCTAACGGACTAAGTTAAAATGCACGAAACTTCTCGTTAAGACAACTCATTTCTTAATACGAGTCTGAGAACGCCAATGGTTTTCACAGAAATCACTGCTTTGGTCCATTCGCGCTGGCAGAAGCTGCGTGGTGCGCTCGATACGAAAGGTCATGAGCGTCGCGTTCAGCAGCGGCTTGAGAAAAAGCGCGCAAAGCAGCAGCGCAAAGCGGCACGCCGGGCTTTGCGAGAGGCCCGGCGCGGGCAGCGCAAGCAGCGCCATGCGCTATCTCCGACAATGATCGGTGAACACACCGACGACGAGCCAGAGTCCAGTACCAGCAGAACTTCCTCCTTGTCCAGTGGTGACAAACAATTGAAAGGGACTTTGAAGATCAGCGGCGAGACCAGGGCTCGTTCTACTGAGAATGACGAAGCTAAGAATTGCATCAGCGTCGCAATGAAAGACATTTATGAAAGACGTTGGGATCTATTGAAGCCCTCGAGTCCTGAATATGTCTGCATGGGCAGTGGTAGTGGACAAATCGTCGAGGAAGTCTTGGCAAACACTGCCATGCCGCAGCTTTCGACAAAGGTAGAACCTAAGATCGAAGCACAGCTAAAACAAGGCGAAATTTACGACTCGCTGGGCGGTTACAGCACTGTAGACGACGAAGAGGACGAGCTGCTAACACGCAATCGCCGAACTAGTACCTCCACGGTGCCATTCGATTGGAAGGCGGAAATGGAGGAATCCATTGAGATAACTGAGGCTTCAGAACCGACCGAAAGCAGTTATTTCATCAAAGAGGAGCTTTTAGAAACTTCCACGGCAGCTTCCAAGGAGACAAATTCAGCTTTGTTTTTGAGCTCGTCCGTGCTCGTGGAAACAAATTCCAGAAGCGAAAATGAAGCAGACGATGGCAGCAGCATGCTCGAGGAGGAGGATTGTCTAACTGTTGTTGTCGACAACAGCTTCAGTGGGCATGGTTCACTACCTCGCTCAACTGCTGCTGAGGAACACGCGAGTGATGAGGTGGCAGCTGAAGCTAAAATAATTAACGTCACCATTAGCTTTAAAGAGGCGCAACTCAATGTGGAGGTCGAAAGTCGCGAGGCGATTGTCGAATACATAGACAGCGCGACTGGTCATAAACTGCTGTCGGAGAGTTTGATAGTGCCCGCAGAAAATGAGGCACGGGAGGCATCGTGCACTTGCTTAGATATCCCATTCGGAGATAAAATCAAACTTTTAGATCAATCAACTCCGAAAAAGTTAGCCGATGCCGAGACGAAAGGGCCAAAAGTGTTCACAATGGACGAAAAGGTGGCAAAAGTGAAGACAGAGGAGCTTTCTGAAGTGGTCAAAAAAGGAGAGACTGTCGCGATCAAGTTTTTCGAGCTCGGAGTTGATGAATGCATGATTCGCCACACAGTTGGCTCGCCGTCCCAGTCATTCGACATGTGTACGAAAGAGTCTGGCGTTTGTTCGCCAGGAACCACCGACGAGTACGCCAGCTCAATCTACGAAAACCTCCGCGCACGTGAACATAGATACCACGTTACCGAAGACATTTTTGCCAAGCAACAAGGCGTGCATTCAAAAATGCGCGCTCTTCTCGTAGATTGGCTTGTTGAAGTGCACCAGCGCTTTGAGCTCGAGGCACAAACCCTCTTTCTAGCGGTAAACTATTTGGACCGATATGTGGCGCAAGTGCCCGTGAAATCACAGCGCTATCAACTTGTTGGCGTCGCCGCTTTATTAATCGCGTCCAAGTTTGAGGAGATCTACCCATGCGATATGGAAGACTTATTGTATATCTGCGAGCGGTCTTACGTCAAAGCTGATCTGGTGGACTGTGAGATGAACCTGCTTAATAAATTGGATTTTAATTTGGCAGTGCCGAGTGTCAGCACGTTCCTGTGCTTCTACCTCGAGCACTTTGATGAGGATAAAGAGCGTATCAGTCAACTAGCCAGCTACTTTGCCGAGTGCTCGCTGCTCGACTTCATCTATGGATCCACATACGAGCCCTCAGTTATTGCTTGCGCATGCTTGGTAGCAGCGTATTGCTATGTCGAGAACCAGACACCGTGTCGTATATGGAATACCCGTTTCGTCGAGCTCACAGGTTACCAAGTGAGCACAATTCTTCCGTGTACACGAGATCTATTGACAGTTTTGATTCAACCAAGCGAGCTAGCTGCAGTCACAACTAAATATAGCGCGAAAGAGTATGGCGAAGTTGCTCAGCTGCCATTGAGGGACCTGAAAGCGCTGTTGCACTGATTCCACTTCCACTCATATAGATATTGTACAAACGTAGCTCGACCGATAACAGATAGTTCTAAATAAGTAATAAAACCATTGCAATTTTTTCCATTCATTCGGCAGTCACTGTACTCGATGTCATGAGCCTGGATACAGACAGCTCATGAGCGCATAAATATTATTAACAGGTTGCCAACCTTGCAACTTAAAATGTTCATTAGATGTTGGTATTCTAAAACCCGTTTCTTGCTGCCTCGCCGAATAATTCATGGATCACGTCGTAATTGATCCTTCGGCTTTTTAATTTCTGTAAATAAGAGCATTAGCGTTAAAACCTTCTCGGATACGGCTCATGCACCATGGGAGCAGCTTACATAGATTGCGTGTTGCGCCGTATCCGCAGGAGGAGCATTTACGTCAACAGTTTTCTTTCTTCTCCTCTTCTTCGGGGCATCAGGTGCTGCCAAGCTTAATTGTCGTTTTTGCTCCTATAAATAAGCAAGCAAATGTTAATAATAGACGCGACATGACGTTAATCGAGACACGGGCAGCCCAGACCGACCTGATGTTCGATAAAATCCGCATTCATCTTCTCCCACAGTACTTTCTTCTTCTCAGCCTCCTCTCGTGTCAGCAGCAGCGAATTGATTTCGTCATCATCAAGATCTGAAAGCGTGTCCGCAGCATCCTCCTTGGCAGTTTTCTCCGAGTTGCTGTGATTTCCAACCACTTTCATTTTTTGATCACGTTTCGTATCTTTCATCGCTTCATCGTTATTATCGCCACTCATTTTTGATCCCATGCTCGATTCATTTTCGGCACTACTGTTCCCAACGCTTTCTGGCCTTCGTCTTCTTACTAATGAGGATAAAAGTTCGTCGTCTGCTGAAATCGTAGGGCTAGTGCTGTTCTCCGTTTCACCATTAACCACATCGTCGCGATGCTTTTCGCATTTATCGGTAGCTTGCGCTGCTGTTTCGTCTTCAAGTGCCATTGTAAGATCCATCTCAATCATCTTGTAGAAATCTGCCTCCTCGCGCTTTCGCATGATATAACGAGTCGACTTTCGCCGCACACAAAGCAAAATTTCCTTGGCTGCCAAGCGACTCGCACGATTTACAATCTGATCATTGGCATTGTCGAATCCATAGTCGATATCCTCTTCATCATCCTCGCCGTCTGAGTTTGCATTGCTGCCAGATTTGGTGCCCACAAGCGCATCAGTGCTGCCAAGAAAAGCCTTAGTCTGCTTTTTCTTGTAATACGCATCTCCGCTCATGATGCGAGACAATTCTTCGTCTTTACAACGCTGCGCTTTCGTCTTCAAAATACTCTTCGTCAGTGCGTCACTGTCTTCGTCGCTCGCGTGTTTTCTAGCTCTTGTAAGCCGCTTTTGACTTCTTTCCAATGGCAAACTCTTCGACTCTAGCAACAGCGTCTCCATGACTTCCTCTTCACGTAGTCGTTGGAAACAGGGTGGGTCACACTCCACGCGTGACATCTCGAGCTTTCCCACTTGATCATACGTCAGTTGTGCCGTAGGCGTAAGCGAAAACTCGTACAGGCGCTGCCTTAATGTGCGTTCTCCAATATTCACGACATCCATGACGTCATGCAAACTGCAAAGAACTGATTGTGAGCGTGCCGCAATGAGCAATGCTGCACCACAAATACCCGAAGGTCGACGACCGGTTTCAATCCAGTCGCGCTTCATCGTCGCGACGAGACGAAGCGCTGTGGTGGCAATGCTATGGGTCTTGCCTGCAAAGTTGAGCTGAGAGGCAAAGCGGTGGATATAAAGCGACGGATCGATGAGCGGCAAGTGAATCTGCAACAACTTGCAAAACTTAAGAAACACGCCACCCAGGACGTAGACATTAGTCTGGAGCTTGTCGGAAAAGTCGACGAGCAAATGCGGTGAGCGCTCGCGCCTGCATACAATGTAAAGGCATGCGGCAATCACCGTTTGCGACTTACGGCCATGCGTGAAATTGCGTTGCACTGCTAATGCAAAGAGGCGATAAGCTGAGTCCACGTAGTGATCGCCGAGGCGGAGCATGCCTGCAATCTGCCGAATCTTCTTCTTGCCACTAGCCAAAGTGTTGGCACGCGATTCGTCGCCATAGTTTCGTCCGCTGGTGCCAATATTTCCGTAGGCTTTGGTAGCGGTGGCCGACACGAATTGCCCAGCGACCGAGTGCGCTCCATTTCCTGACTCTTGAAACTCGATAGTCGATACAATATTGTTCTCCTCGAGAATAGTGCCACAGCTCACACACACGGAGTCGCCGCTCACATCAATCACGTCAATCTCAGTGCAGGAGCACGTGGGACAAATGGTGTTAGCCATGGCTCGCCAAGTTGGTGGTGAACAACTTGCGACACTGACAAACTGGAGTGATACACACAGATAGTACCCACTAGTTTAGGTTGTGAATGCCTAATATGGAGATAATGCAATTTAATTCCATGAACAATCAATCAGTCATGAATTCGTCACCAGTGTAAATACACGATTTAATTTGAAAAAATGATTATGACGAATCTGCCAACTGTGTAATTCACGGCAACCTATGCTTCAATCCTGTATTTCTAGTGGGAAGAGTCTTGCAGCCGTCGTCATAACTTAAAAACAGTCTTGCGACATCGTCTTATATGTAACGGGGTGAATTTGTAACGGGGTGTATCGTTACATGAAATTAACACTTAAGGCAGAGAAGTATTGTTTATTACAGCAACGGGATTCCATTCGGTTATTCATCGTTCGTGTGGTGTGGTAAACTAAACCCTATTTTTATATAGGTACAACCGTCGTCATAACTTAAAAATAGTCTTGCGACATCGTCTTAAATGTAACGGGGTGAAATGTTACATGAAAATATCACGTAAGAGTTGTTGTTTAATATATATCTAAAAGCTAGATAATATTTGGAAAGCTTATCCATTGGTAGATATAGGTCATTATGTCTACTTGCTCCGCGGTCCAGTCAGCTCTGGACGCGCGCAAAGAGAGAGACAGTTAAGACTTTATTACATGATTTGTGTTAGTTCATAATTAAGTTAATAATAAATAGATAGAAATAGTAGAATTTAATTATATTAAATATAGTTTTCTTTCAACCCTCTTTAAAGCAAGTGTTTTAGAGAAAGTCTTCCTCTGATCGTACTTGTGTACGTGAAATGACGTGAGACACCACTCGCACTGAGGCAGTGCGAAGTGAATTTGCACTAAAGCAGTACAATTCAGTAGTGCCCATTTCACCTGGTGGCACTTTGTAGCCCGTCCAAGGACCACAGTTTCATCATCTAACATAGACATGTTAGATGATAATGGAAATACGTATCACAATTCGCGCGATAGCTACTCCTTTCTAATTGACATAGAATGGAGTGCGGTTGAACGAATGAATTCGACCGTAGGGACGATGCCATCTTCGCCATGCTGTCCGGTTTGGACATGGATGCCGTCCATTCAGCCATCGCCAAGTTCATACAACATGAACTTGACGAGGCGAAGGAGAAGGTGGCCCTGCTTAGTCAGCAAGGCTCTACACAGGCGGAACTGTTGAGGTTTTAACAGGTACAGACCCCTGTACCAGGGATGACACAAGCGCGTCGTTCCGAAACCTCAAAAATTAACATCTCTAAGTATAGCGGACTCCCTCTTAAGATGGTTTATCGAGTTGGACGATGCCATAAGGGCTCGTCACATCGTCGACGAGCAAATGCAAGTCGCATTTGCTTAATCAAATTTGGCAGGTCGTGCCAAAACTTGGGCAAAGGCCTTAAGTTGCACAACCCGTATGTTTTTATGTCGGTAGAGGCTTTTAAAGCCCGGCTTTAAGACGTTTGAATCGCCTAGGGCTGAGTTCAGAGCTCGATCAGAGCTTCTGAAACTCAAGCAAGGCAAGCGTGATGTTCACGCTTATGCCCAGCACATATGACTCTTAGGGAGTTGTAACACAATCAACCCAGTTCATAAACGCACGTTGTTTACGGTGTTCATGCAAGGTCTTACGGATGGTCTCGCAAAGACCCGACTGTTCCGTTTGGAACTAGATACGCTTGAAGAAGCAATATCCGCAGCGGAACAGGAGGATTTTAGCTTGAGATAGGCTCAAGCTAGTTCGTCATCGTATCGTTTCTCAAGACGAAACGAGCTTTGAGGTCCAGAACCTATGGACCTCTCTTATGTCGAAATCGAGATACCTCGCTTCTCGAACAATAAGCGATTTCAGAAATCCAATCGCTGTCAAAGTAAAGACATTACACTCATAGGGGTTGTGCCCTACGCCCAGTACGGAGAGGTACTGAACGTAATTATGGACCGAATGCCAAAAACGGCAACGGTCGCGGGTCCGACGTTGTTGCGAAATTGCAACAGCGAGGCGGACCGCTATAAAAATGGTCGGGGTCAGTAGGGGCGCAACGCCCTACTGATCCAGCAAACTCAAGATATTTTGCAAATCTCATGACTAAAGCTGCTTCAGACACACAATCATTATGTGTCTCTGCACCTGGTGATGAGGTATCCCTCATCAACTTGAAATTAAAAGTGACAATGATTTGTCACTTTGAGCCCTAGTGGACTGTAGGGCGTCGAATAACTTCTTTCGTCGCTAGTTGCTAGAGGGTCGCAGGCTGAAATATGTTGAGCAGGACATCCCTCCAACGAGGATGACGGTGCGGCTAGCAACAGGCACGTATATAACCGTGATAAAATGCGTTGTGGAATTTCTCTGCACGTTAAAAGATTTACAGCATGAACATGATTTTATCGCACTGGATTTGGATGACAAATTTGATTTCATCCTAGGTCTACCTTGGCTCAGAAAGTATATCCCAAGAACTAGCTGGCAGCATCGATCCGTAAAGATGCCTGCCACTTGATCATCATATGGCCTTCTGATTAAATTCTTGGAGCGTCTACAAGCGTGTGGATGTACTACGAGTGAGTGCCATGACCTCACTTGTAGTACGGTCGTTAGTACAACTGCACAAGATCACAGTGTGATTACTAATCACACTGTGGAGTCAGCTGCCAGCAGCTGTGTGAATGCACAGGCAGCGCCGCAGGTCCATTACTCTTATAAGTCGAGTGGATTGAAACATGAATGTACGCTTAGCGGGCGACATTCAAGGAGTATACCGGTTGTCCAAAAAGGACAACACGATGATCCTAGGTCGAGTAAAGAGTAGTTGACCATTGAGGACCCGACTGTGATAGCGCAATCACAATCAGAAGACGTTGAAAAATTAAATCCCCAAGAACCTGAGGTGAAATCTCGTCAAATAGTTAATGCTAAAGTGATTAAACTTAAGCATCCTGATGAAGGGATCCCTGGAAGAAACCGAGACATTGAATGTCTTAGGTAATGACGGATCAAAAGTAGGCGCTTATTCTCTTGATCTGTATGCGCCTCCATAGATAAATTCGGAAATAACTAAATTACCAACCTAGACCCTAAACGGTTCTTGAGAGATCTGCATAGTGGTAGAATCACGCAGATCTGCGTACTCGTCACAGAGGTCGAATACGTAACCGATATTCGGTCAGCCGTAATGTTTGCACAAAACGAACGGGTTCTCAGCAGCTCATCGATGGACGAAAGTGTCCTCGATGTGAAGACTCGGATTGAGAGATAACCTACTCAATCCTGGGAGTTACTTAAGACAAATTCTTAAACCAAGGGTTTGATTAAAGTCAGGGATGTATTCCCTGAGACAGTTCCATGCGAGTTGCCTAAGGATAAAGTAACTCGACATGAGATCGAGCTCAAACCGGGCTCGAAGTACTGTTTCATGAAGCAGTGGCCACTGCCTCGTGAACAAGTATTTGCGATCGACAAATTCTGTAACGATCGAGTAAAAGCGGCCCATGTGAGGGAGTCAACCTCCCCACATAGCTCTCCGACCTTTTGTGTGCGATAAGCCACAGGAGGGTGGTGGACAGTGCACGCATTCAATAAACTGAATGCTGCAACGGTACCGGCTCAAACGCCGATACCTAGAAAAGACGTAATCATAGATGGTATGTCTAAGAGTACCATCTTTCCGTCTATGGATCTGATGGATGAATTTTATCAGATCCTTATGCGTGAACAAGACATCCCGTACACAGCAGTGAGCACTCCCAGTGGGATGCTTTGGAAAAAGCTATTAATGCCACAGGAGCTTAGTAACGCTCCTGCAACTTTCAACAGATGCGTAACGAATCCGTTGAGTCCGGTGCAAAAATTCGCACCGAGTTATTTTGACGATTTTTTCGTCCATAGTCAGACAATTGACAGAAAGGCGGACGTGGAAGTTCATAAAAATCACGTTCGTCAGATTTTTACATTTATGCAAAAGCACATGTTGCACGCAAATCTCGAGAAGTGCATATTCGCTGCAAGCGAAAAAACACTTCTTGGGTGCATCGTCGGTAAACACGGCGTGCGCCCTGATCCCGAAAAGATCAAGGCAATTACCGACTGGCCATTTCCAGTCGATGTCAAGGGACTTAGAAAGTTCCTTGGGCTAGCGGCGTACTTGCACAAGAACTCCCGCAATTATGTTGAGAAGGCAGATCATCTCTCTCGTCTCTTCAAAAAAGACGGAGAATGGTTATGGCACGCTGATTGTCAGCGTTCCTTTGAAGATATCAAGCAAAGCTTGATGCAATCGCCTATCTTGGCGATTGCAGATCAAGACAGACCATTCCATGTGGTCTGTGACGCCAGCGATTTCGCAATCGGCTGTGCGTTAATGCAATACGATACAGATGGCGCGGAGCGCGTCGTCTGTTACCAATCGCGTCAGCTGCAACCAGCTGAACGCAATTACCCAGTGCATGACAAGGAACTCCTTGCCATGAAATATGCACTGGCTAAATGTAGGGTCTACCTCCTAGGAGATAGACCGTTCATCGTATATACGGATCATGCGTCATTACGCACGGCCGTAAACAGCCCACACCTTTCGCGAAGAATGGCGAGGTGGCAATCCTTCTTCGCGGAGTATAACTTCTCCGTTGAATATAAACCAGGACGACTTAATGTCGTCGCTGATGCGTTATCACGCCGACCCGATTTCGAGTCAGCTGTGCACCCCAACAGTGACAGTAATCTTACTGTTGCAACACTCACTGCGAGTGTTCCGTCATCAACCTTAGTTGATGACATAAAGAAAGCCTATAAAGAAGATAATGACCTTCTATGTTTGATGGATCATTTAATGAATCCATCCGATAAATCTTTAAGCGATCTACCGGCTTTATATCGATCGTCATTCGATCAATACACAACCCAGTACTACTCTCTACGGTAAACTTACCTAAACGTGTAGTAGCATGTAAAAGCTGCTTATGGACCGACGCTTTCGCGTCGACCCGAAAGCTTAAAGATCGAAATCTCTTAGTTTAATGCAGTCGAGGACTCCCTTTCTGAGATGGTTCGTCGAACTAGACGATGCCATAGAAGCTCGTTGCATCACTAATCATGCGACGAAAGTGAAATTGGGCATGTCCAGCTTAGCCTTGGGCTCAAGCTTCACGACCTATTAGTTTTTAGATCGTATGAGGTCTTTAAGACCCGGCTCAGACAAACATTTGAGCCGTCACGTGCGTAAATCAGGGCTCGAGCCGATCTCCTGGATTTGAAGTAGGGCAAGCGTGATCTACATGCTTATGCCTAACACACACGATACCTGGTAAGTGGATCGTGAGTCATTCAACTAAAGAACAAACACAGATTACTGTGTTTATGAAAGGTATTACAGACGGTCCTGTCAAGACTCACCGGTTCCGGCAGAAATTGGAGTCGCTAGACCGAGCGATCTCTAAAGCGGAACAAGAGGACTTAAGTTTTCAACAGGCTTTTGTTCACTCTGCTGCTTATCGTCCACCGAGACGACAAGAAAACGGAGGTCCAGAACCAATGCATTTCTCGTATGTAGAGTGAAAAACCTCGCTCTTCATGTTACAGACGATCACAGAAATATAATCGTTATCAAAAATGAGCCACTAAGCCTATGAGTGTCGTGCCCCGCGGCCAGTGCCTAGATACACTGAGCGAAAAAAAATCTCCCGCTAGAAATAGCGGAGGACGCGAATTCGGCTGTTGCGAAATTGCACCGGTGAGGCGGATCTTAAAAAAATGGTAGGAGTCAGTAAGTGCGGAGCGCCCTACTGATCCAGCAACGTCAAAGGAATTTGCAGGTCTTTTGACGAAAGTTGCTCCTAGCACACAAACATTGTTTGTAACTGCGCCAGGTGATGAGGGCAACCTCATCACCATGAAAACAAAAGTGTATCATAAATTGCCACTTCACTTCCTAGTCGATTGTGGGGCGTCTAACGTTTGTTGGAAGCCAATCGCTAGAAGATCCCAGACTCAAATTAATTGAGCGCGACGTCCTTATAACGAATATGACAGTGCGTCCAGCAACAGGTGCATTTGTACCATTAAACAAACGTGAAGTTGATATCCAATACACGTTAAAGGGTAAACAGTACGATGGTGATTTCATCGTACAAGATTAGACGACAAATTTGATGTTATTCTTGGATTACCATGGCTCGAAAGTACGAGCGATGGAAAAATTGACAGCATCGAGCCGTGACGATGTCTGTTTCTTGTCTATCAGATGGCCAACTGATGAACGTCTTGGAGCGTCCACAAGCGTGTGGATGTTATACGAGTGAGTGCGATGACTTCACTTGGGGTTCGGTCTTTGGCATGACTGCACAAAGCCTCAATGCTTAACACACTGTGAAGTTAGACCCCGACGGCTGTGCACAAGGCAGCATCGAAGGTCGACAATTGTTACGTGGACATAGTTACCGACGGCTGTGAACAAGCACAGGTAGCGTCGAAGTTCGAAACAAGGATGCTTGCTTGAAAAGCAACATCCAAGAAAGTTTGAAACGCCTGTTTATAAGAGACGGAACAAAAGTCTTAAATTGAGCAGAGATTCGATCATAGAGGATCTCGCTGTGGTAGCGCAACTTCAGCTTTTGACAATTTGAGGAGGATACTCTCCAAACAAAACTTGTGGTGATAAGTTTCCAAGAATCTTTGGAAATAAGTCCCCAGAAATCTGTTGTCAAAGGCTCCCAGGTACATTTGGGAATAAGTTCCAAAGAAAAAGACTGAGATAATCATTGTTTAAATATACAATGGGTCAAGTGCAGCCGCTTATACACGTAATCTATTTGCGCCTCCAAAATTAACTTCGGAGATAACCCAATTGCCAACGCTAGAGCCGAAACGGTTCTTGCGTGATCTGCCTAGTGGCAAAGTCAATCAAATCTGCGTACTTGTCGCAGATGACAACTACGTTGCCGATATTCGGCATTGAACGTCTTACGTCCAAATTCTGGGTGTCATTGAAGACAAACCTTTTATATAAGAATTTAAACAAATTCAAAGATGTCTTCCCTGAATTAGTACCGTGTGAGGATAAAGGCACTCGACACAAAATCGATCTAATCCCAGGCTTGAAATACTGTGTTATGCAGCAATGGCTATTGCCTCTTGAACAAGTAATAGCGTTTAACAAATTCTTTGACGCACGCTTAGCAGCTGGCCATGTGAGGAAATCAACTTCGCTACATAGCTCTCCGACCTTCTGTGTACGAAAGGCCACAGGAGGGTGGTGAACAGTCCAAGCATTCAATAAACTAAATGCTGCAACGGTACCGGCTCAAATGCCGATACCACCAAAAGACGTAATCACGGTATGTCAAAGATTACTATATTATCGTCAATGGATCTGATAGATGGATTCTATCAGGTCATTAAGCGTGAACAGGATATCTTGTTCGCAGTAGTAAGGACCCCAAGCGGTATGCTATGGGAGTGGCTAGTCATGCCACAGGGACTAACACTTGCCCCTGCGACATTTAACAGATGTATAACCAATCTGTTAAGACCGGTGCGGGATTTCGCACCGAGTTATTTTGATGATGTCTTTATTCATAGCAGAGCCATGGATAGAAAGTCAGACGTGAATTACATCCTACCCACGCCCGACAGATTCTTATACTTATGCGTAAGCACCAGCTGTATGCAAATCTCAAGAAAGGTATATTCGCTGAAAGCGAAATACCACCTCTTGGATGCATCGTGGGTAAACACGGTGTACGCTTGGATCCAAAAAAGATCAGGGCGATCACCGATTGGCCTGTGCCAGTCGATGCCAAGGGACTTCGGAAGTTCCTCGGCCTAGCGGCGTACCTGAACAAGTACTCACGCAACTATGCCGAAATGACAGTACATCGTTCTTCCTTGTTGAAGAATATATAAGGTGGGCATGGAACGCTTATTGTCAGCGTTTCTTTAAGGGTATCAAGCATAGCTTAAAGCAATCGCCAATCCTGAGGATTGCGGACCAAGACCGACCATTTCATGTGGTCTGTGACGCCAGCAATTTTGCAATCGGCTGTGCGTTAATGCAATACGAAAAAGATGGCTTAGAGCGCGTCGTCTGTCAATCGCGTCAGCTTCAACCAGCTGAACGCAACTATTTAGTGCATGACAAGGAACGCTTTGTCACGGAATATGCACTGGCAAGGTTTAAGGTGTATATTTTGAAGGATAGACCGTTCATTGCATATACAGACTATGCGTCTTTACGCACGGCCGTGAACAGTCCATACCTCTCGGTAAGATTGGGGAGATGGTTGGCATTCTTCGCGGACTATAACTTCTCCGTGGAATACAAACCATGACGACTAAACGTCGACGCTGCTGCCCTTTCGCGCCGGCCCGGTTTCGAGCCGGCTGCGCAAATTAACAGTGAGCATAACAACAATAAGTGCTTCGTCGTCTTCATTACTTGACGATGTTAGAAGAGCTTTTCGAGACGCTAAGGCGCTTAAAGGGTTAATGAATTATCTTAGAAATCCATCCCAACAATCCATAAAAGGATTGCCAAAATTGAATCGATCCTGAACAGATTGATATACAACAAGCAATAGTTTATTATAGTATACAGCCAATGCTAGCGACACACCTCGTGTCGTCATCCCCACCCATAATGATTTGCGATTACGCATCATGTATGAGAGCCACGATGTACCGATAAGTGGTCATCGTGGAGGTGAGAAGACATATCCAGATAAGTCGCGACTTTTACTGGCCACACCAGTACGAGTCGTCCGCAAGTACATACGTGCTTGCGATGATTGTCAACGGGTAAAGCCCAGTGATCATCCCGTGCTCCGTTACAGCCTCTGCCTCTTCCGGCAGAGCGTTGGCAGTCCGTATCGATGGACTTCGTCTTCAGATACCTCGTAGACAAATTCAAAAATAATGGTATTCTTGTCTTCGATGATCGTTTTAGCAAGGTGGTACATCTTGCTGCTGTTCCGGAGTCTATCACGGGCAAAGGCTGTGCTCGTGTATTTGTTGACGCGATTTTCGACTCGAAGGGTTACCCTGTGAGCTGGTCTCAAATCGAGACCCTAGATTCCCGGCAGAAATTTGGCAAACAGTGGTCGAATCACTTGGAACACAGTTAAAAATGTCAACTTCTGATCATCCTGAAACGGATGGTCAGACGGAACGTGCGAAACGTATTCATGAAGAAAAAACTTCGTGGATACGTCCACTCTTCTAAGAGTTGGAGCGAGTTCTTGCCGATAAATTAAATCGCCATCAATAATTCAGTGCATGCTTCTACAAAGCATACACCGTTTTTCGTGAATGGCCTACGCCACCAACGTATACCTACCCAGTTTGAGAGTAGCTCTTATTCAAAGAGGAAGGGAGGGACTCGCTCGAGCAAAGAACCTTCTAGCTCTTGCTTTTCAAGCATTGGTCCAAAGCCAATGCGAAGGATAACAATGTTTATTAACATTGAAGTGGACAAACTTAGCAATAATGCTATTACTGACTTTGACAACAAAGCTGAAAGACTCAGTATCGAAGTCAATATTATTAATGAGAACGATAACACTCCCAATAATGGAAAATTGATATCTCCGCAGTGCGAACTAGTCGGACTGGATACAAAATTAAATCGATTCAGCAGGTAATTTCCTGCTGGCTGGAGAAGCAGTGGTCCGTTTCGTACAGGATTCCATCGGTGGTGCGGTGGACCCACAGAAACGGAACTCTGACAAAAATGGAAGGGCAAACATACTTTACTTAGTGTTGATCACATGTTCCTATTCTCCACGGTACCCACCAACACATGTAGAGACGAGTGCGGGCAGTAATAAATTACTGTCAAGGTATCGCCCCGTTTCGTGGACTTAATCGCCAGGGCAATGCCTACACGATCTAGCTGCCTCGTAGGATGCGTACGCATCCTACTTTATGTTGGGTATTTTCGCCCGTACTATGACACGAGGCTTCATTCGATTTCGGACTACACCGGAACGGTCTAGGGCATCCGCCAAAGCCTGATGGTCCCAAGCCAAAGCCTTATGGTCTTGGGACAGAGTCTGATTCTCATGAATCAGACGATCCACTCTTTCCTTAAAGGAAGAGATCTTCTGATGAGATGTCACCAGCTCGTTTTGTAGATACCCATGTGTCCTTTGGTTTCGCCAGTTGATCAGTCACAACTTGAGCACAATTTCTCAACTGGTCACGAAAAAATTATCAACCGTCACCGCTAAGTCGCGGCGACGGGATCGCACGTGATCAAGATCCTCCCTTAAATAATAAAGGGTGTGATATAAATCACAATGTTGATATGAGTTCGTCAAACGAGGCGAACCGATTTTTCCTCCTTCTCCACATTTATTGACGGAATCTAGTGTTGAGAAGCGCTTTCTTGTTAAAAGCTTCTTGAACCACCGTGACGCAAGGGGGTTCGAACGAGTTATCTTGTTCTTCAGCGAGGGTATCCACCCTCGCATGATAGTTTGGAAGGACGTTCCAGGTCTTGTCCTGCAGTGTGACGAGACCTTCCCTCTTCGACAGAAGGTCCATCAGAGAACGAGCGCTTCCCGTGCTCGTAGAAGCATTGAAGGTTTTCAATCCCTTGACGCATCTCGTAAGATATACGTCCTTCAATGGGAAATTTTAAGGGAATATGCTTCCTTCGAGGCATGACCTGCACCCTTAAAACAGCATGCACAAACCTTGCCTCTCAGGGAGGCAAGGTATTCCTGCCTCTCTAGACGAATGGTGCAGCTTATAGCGTGCACCGACTATGGTCCGTTTTTCGAACCGCTCACGGAAAGCGTTTAGCTTGTCAAGGCAGATCTAACTGTCCAAGCTGTGAAACAAAGGTTTGGCATCCTTTCCCGTTTGCAAGTGTACCACCGATGCCGGAAAAAGGCATCGATGAAGAATTCCATTTCATCCTCATCTGGGTCGAATAACGGAATATGATATCGACATACCAGACCAACGAATCAGGTTTTCAAAGAGGGCAACCAAGGCCTCTTTTTAGGAGCGAATTGCAACCTGTTGCGGTCCCTAGCGTTAACGCTAATATGGCCCTTGGAGCGATTCCTAGAATCACTAATGATGAAACTAGCACCACCAGCAGCATTCTTCCCCTACGATCACTTCGTTCCTGGTGACGTACACTGATGTCACCGGAGTCATCATCGCCATAAAGTCATCATCATACGACTCCCCACCAAGAGGTCCGACGAATCAAACAATCTCGTCATGACCTCTTTGGTAGTCACGTTAGGACTCAAAGATGTAACGGAATCGACGCGGGGTGATTTGGCGGCCTTCTTAGTCGCTACTGAGTCAGGCGATGACGGTGACTTGGTCCAGTACCCTTACAATTGGTTTAGCAGGTGACTTGACCCCGTCACCTGCAATGTCATCAGCAAATGCCATACCCCAGTCACCTTCAATGGGTAGACGCAATAACGTCTACCAAAACGTTTGCCTTACTGACAGCTACACTAATCCGTGCAGCTGCCAGCTTAGCGGCCTCGCGGCCCGCACGCACAGACTTTTATGTCGCCATCTTGATTTTGGTCAAATCATAATGCAAATAAAATCGGTATTTTGATTTATATCATAATGCAAATAAAAATCGGTATTTTGATTTAAATCATAATGCAAATAAAATCGGTATTTTAATTCAAATTATAATACAAATAAAATCTATATTTAATTCAAATTATAATACAAATAAAATCGGTATTTTGATTAAAACCAATAATACAATTTACAGGGAAAGTCTTAATAATCTTTCTTATCACCCTACATCAGTCACTATAGTGACTGTTGCTTGGGGGTGATATAACGGGGAGTCCCGTTACATAAGTATCATTTCGTATAAGAGGAAACATACAAAGAAGTACAAAATTATTATCTTCGTCCAATAATACCCGATTTGGTATTATTGATGCCATTAAAACATTCGCTGTAATGATTGGTTAATTTAAGTCTTAATCAACCCCCCCAATCGTTACTACACACGATTGTGCGGTGCGCAAGGAGGCGCCTTACTTCGTTATATAATATAGTAAGTTCCGTAGTAGATATAAAAATCGTTACGTAGGAAACTAAATAAATTAATACATTTTTACTTTTTTATAATTTTAATTCATTGAATTACCTTTGGTAGACCCTTTGCTATTAAGAAACCTTCCTCTGTACTCTTGTGCACGCGAAATTTCGAGGCACCCTACGTACACTGTAATCAGTGTAAGGTTAAATAATTAGTACTAATCAGTACTAGTGAAAGGTGCCCCGTTACACAATGCATCTCGAAGCTGACGCGATTGTTAACAGACGACGCGCTCCGCGCCATCTGTATCGTGTTGCATTAACACGCAGCCGATTGCGAAATCGCTGGCGTCGCAGACCACATGGAATGGTCTGTCTTGATCTGCAA
>NC_090616.1:38797-39428 GCF_004359215.1 Bremia lactucae | reverse complement strand
CCAGATGGGGGTATGTGACCTCATTTGGGTCTACATACCGTTTCAGACGACCCATGTAAAAGACGGGGTGCGTCTCCATATACGGGGGAAGGGTGAGCCTATAGTTTAGGTCTCCAACCTCTTCAACCACCGTAAAGGGGCCAATGAAACGCGGCAACAACTTCGTAGTACCTCCAGGTAGTACAGAACTTGCATTTCTAGGTAGGGTAGCAGTACTTAATATTACTTTTTCACCCACTTTAAAGCGTTCATTGTTTGTGCGACCATTTCGGTCCGCATATTCTTTTTGCTTGTCCTGTGCGCTTGCCATTGCGTCACGGACTTTACGTGTGATGGCTAATCGCTCATCCACAAAGCGTTGAGCCTCGCTCACGCTTTTAGCATCAAACTCGCCTATGATACCGCCAAGAGGTCGGTCATAAGGCGTAGTTTTATTGACCACTGCTAAACTGGCAGGGTCACTAGGGCAAGTTTCTGTCTTTGAGATGATACCCTCATGGGTCATCGTCATAGTGACGAAAGTATGTCCCTCTTTCGCACCGAGCATAGTGAGGGGCCCTCCCCCACTAAGACTCGGGCTGCGCACAAACGAGACTGGCGTCCGAGGATGGCGCAGTCCGTTAATATAAAA
>NC_090616.1:2777-38706 GCF_004359215.1 Bremia lactucae | reverse complement strand
TTATTTGTAATACAACTCGCTAAGAGTCGTATGTGCTCGCGTATGCGTGCACATCACGCTTGCCTTGCTTGAGTTTCAGAAGCTCTGAACGAGCTCTGAACTCAGCCCTTGGTGGTTCAAACGTCTTAAAGTCGGGTTTTAAAAGCCTCTAGCGACCCAAAGACGTATGGGTCGCGCACCTTAAGGCCCAATGCCCAAGTTTTGGCACGACCTGCCAGATTTGATTGAGAGAATGCGACTTGCATTTGCTCGTCGATGATGTGACGTGCCCTTATGGCATCGTCTAACTCGACGAACCATCTCAAGAGGGAGTCTCCCCTTCGACTCCCCTATACTTAGAGATGTCAATCTTTAAAGTTTCGAGACGATGCGTTTGCGTCATCCCAGGTACAGGGGTCTGTACCTATTGTAACCTCAACAGTTCAGCCTGTTGAGAGCCTCGCTGATTCAGCAAGGCTTCTTTTTCCTTCATCTCGTTAAGTTCATGTTTATGAGCTTTGCGATGGTTGAATGGAGGGCATATTTGTCTAAGTTGGACAGCAATGCCAAGATTGCATCGTTTCCTACGGTCGAACTCATTCGTTCAACCGCACTCCTTTCAATATCACTTAGAAAGAAGTAGCTTTCAGGGGAACGTGATGCGTATTCCCACTATCATCTAACATGTCCATGTTAGATGTGGGAAATGTGGTTCTTGGACGGACTACAAAGTGCTACCAGATGTAACGGGGCACTACGACTTGTACTGTTTCTGTAACGGGGTGTATCGTTACATGAAATTAACAATAAAAGATTGTTAATTAATATTATCCAAAAGGCAGATAATATTTGGAGGAAATTACTTAAAATAGTAATTTCCTAAATTCTTATCCATAAATAGGTATAGACCATTATGTCTATTTATTCCGCAGACTAATCAGCTGTAGAAGTAATCAAAGAGAGTTACGAGATGAGATAGATAAGAATTCATTTACATGTTTAGTATTAGTTTATAGTTAAGACAACATTTACAAAGATAGATTAACAAGACACTTAACTATATTAATACAGTTTTCATTTTACCCTCTTAAGCTAACTTGCCTTACGAGAAGTCTTCCTCTATACGTACAGTGTGCGTCACCTAACGAGAGGCACCACTCACATCTGAAGCAGTGTCAAGTGGACTTGTACTGAAACAGTACAAGTCGCAGTGCCCCGTTACAAATACAGCACAGTATTTTTTTGTCTTCATTATTCATGTCGTTGTCATAATAACTCCATTTAGATAGAGCACTCTGTCGCTCGCCTGATTCGCTGTGTAAACCTTTACGAATTGACTCGAGCAACTCTTTCATGCATGAGCTGACAAGAGGCACGTGTGCAAAGGCAAAGACAGCGGCCTTAGCAAAAAGTACACGAGAAGACAATTTTTCTGGTTTGCCTCGATTTGCGCTTGGAGAAAATTTTGCAGAGAGCTCATTATCACTTTGATATCGCCGAGTTTGCCAATTCAAATTGCAAATTATCAATTTCGCATCAAACGGCCACAGCATGCTCATCCACCTTGGTAAATAATTCCCAACGACATGCATAAAAAGATCTTCTTTTTACAAGCTAAATATTATTTGCTTCCACGTAAAGAGCAAGCTCTGTTGCACAGACTTATCCTTCTCAAAAAGAACTTGAAGCAAGAAATGTTGAACAAATGTGGATAAATTCGACTGTGAAGAAAAAATCAGGCCGGAAAATATAGCTACCACACAAGTTGCGCACGATGCTCGCACATTTTGTGATAGGTGATGGAGCATCGGTACTGTATACATTATATTCTGCCAAATAGCTTTCTGTGCATCAGAGATATTCTGCAAGAGTTTTGCTATTCTTGAGTGACTATGCCAGGCACTCAAGTGCATGAATTATGCTCGTCAATATCAATCCATTTTTTTATAAGTTTCAACAAAATTATACAACATCAGAGAGCATGTGCGATTGGGGGCAAAAAGTTAAAATGAATAAAATTGCAAGTGAACGCCAAAGTCTCGAATGTTTAGAAATACATGGTTATCGATCTGCGAGCACTAACAGCTGCTCTGAATGAAATGATGTAAATGCCGATAGCATATCACTGTAAACTAGTTGAATCAGCACCTGAGCGTGTTTTTTGTGAGCTTAGATCAGATACTTCAGCCCTAAAAGCCCACCGTGAAAGGCATGCCACGTTGATGTACTGAATAGATTTCGCACTACTTGCAAATATCTAGCTAGCTAGCGTCATTTCATTAGAGAGGCTGCCAAGTAATAAAGAATACCATGCGGCATTAAAGATAATACAATAACTAATTATAAACATTTTGCATACGGTCCCAAGTAAGTCGCGGAAGAATTGTCTTTGAATGAATCTTCGCGCGTATTCCAAATCGCTCCATCTGCCCCGCTCAAACGCCTTAGTAATAGACGACGTTGCTTGACAGCATAACAACGCCGCTCTTGCTCATTCAAGTTCATTTTATAATTATATTGCTGCCACGCACCACACCGTGTAAATATTTGCTTGCATGAATCAAATTATTTCAATTCACCTACTTTTCCTCCGCTGCGTATAAACGGCACCCCCTCCTTCACAACTATTGTACTTCTGTCTGCAGGAACAGCGCTGAACATGAATTTTGATTAATGCCAACTGCAAACACACCATAAAAGACTGCCTTAGTTCCGCCCTTAATAATGTAAGTGCTCGCTTAAATGAGACCAGGGCGAAGTGTTCGGAGACATTCGCGTTCGCTTTCTGCAATGAGCGCGCCACAATATCGAAACATTTTGAAGCAGCGACTCGAATGTCCCAATTAACATCCACGATAGGAGGACGAAGCTGCTGCAAAATTGAAGCACAGACATCGGGAGAGCTTGACGATACTTCGCCCAACTTCTCTGCGGCGTTCTCTCGGATCTATTCCTTCTGCCTATCATCAAAATATTCCATCGTCAAACAAAAGATTCACCGTTTATTGTTCCTCTCAGAAAAAGGCATTCGAGGCGAGTTGCAGGCGCACTCATGACTAAAAATTGCAAAATATAAAGTATAACATTTACCCCATACTAGTGACAGAGTTAACATCCGATATTCGAAAAGATGGAGCTAGCTAAGACTGTCCAGGAGTTCGAGCTTACTTGGGTTGTTTACGACCCGATGGATCCTTTCGGGGCCCTACTAGCGCTCTGTACGCTATTTCCCATGTGAGTTTATTCGCACGCACGGTGATTAAATTAAATATAGCTAATGTTGACCTTTTGCATTGTGCAGCTTTTTGATGATCGTGTACTTTACTGCCATCACTTTGCGACGCGATTTAGACAGCATTAGTATGCTTATTGGGCAGGTGAGAAAATTACAATTTTTCTCAAATCCTACCCGACTCGATATGTTTATTGATTGGTAGCTCGTGAGCGTCGTAATAAACAAGGTGGTCAAGAAGCTTATTAACCAGCCTCGGCCTATAGGCGCGTACATGAGCGGGCCAGGAATGCCATCGGCGCACTCACAATTCATGGGCTTTTTCGCGACATACTCAGTAGTTTATACGGCGAAGAGGTGCGACGTTTTAGATTTGGCTGCCTTTGTTGTGGGTTGACACGCCGTTGTGCTCCAAGGTTGAACGAGCGCCGACATCTTGAGCAGTGGATTACTATCTGTGGTGTCATATTTATGGCAGTATTAACCTGCTATTCAAGAATTCACTTAAAGTACCACTCGATAGACCAAGTTGTAGTTGGTGCTTTCTTCGGAATACTCATTGGGATTTTTTGGTACGCGCTGGTCGCAAGGGTATGTTCTCATATTCGAATTGCCAACGTCACACAATTACTTAATTCGCTTTGCACTGATTAAGGTAGATCTCCCCGAAGCTTTTTCCACTAGTAACTGAAACACGTTTTGCCAGATTTTTCTACATGCGCGACATATCTCACATTCAAGATCTAACGGTTCATCAATATGATGTTTGCTGCAAGTCTTACAAGAAGTTGCAGAAGCTGCACTGTTCTATTCACGTACCTAACAAAGAGCAGTGAAACTTGCTCTTTATGCCAAGGCTACTTGGTTTAAACAATAAAGGTTTCTTCAAAACCAATCATCACTCGTGCTGGTTTCTAAGATCTTCATTTTTACATAATTAATATACATAGACTGCTTCTAAAGGTCAAGCATCAAAGCATACAATACTAATTGCAGAAACATTCACAGTCTGTATTCACTGCAATAAGCTTTCGATAAACATTTTCGCCACACCATTTAATAGCACAAATCCTAATGTGTTCCTTATTTAGTATAATTAAGCAAATAAAGTCCAAGATTACATCTGTGTAACGAGCTAAAGTTGCCCTTAAGTGGCAAAAACCCGTTTAAGTACGCTTGGTGTACTTAGGAAATGGTCAATTACTTAATTAAGCTATTAAACCACTTGGGTGTGGTTAACATTGTGAGATGACGCCTAGCGTCATCCGTGATGCCGGCTAGCGTCATCCGTTATGCGAGGTATCTAGAAAGATACGATCGCAATACATATTAGTGTAATCTACAGAGATGACTTTTTAAATTTGGTAAAAATGAGTATTTATATTAAATACGATTAAATGTAAATCAGTCTGACAACTACTTCCTACTCGAGTGGTCACTAGTACGTGCAGAGGAAGACTTCTCTTCTAAGGTAACTAGCTTAAAGAGGGTTAAATGAAAACTGTATTAATATAATTAAGTATCTCTTCTATCTATCTTGTAAATACTATTTTAATTATAATCTAATACTAAACATGCAATTGAATTCTTACCTTATCTTTTCTGTATCTTTCTTTTGTTTATCTCTAAAGCTGATTAGTCTGCGGAATAAATAGATATAATGGTCTATACCTATTTATGATAAGAATTTTGAACATTACTATATAAAGTAATATCTTCCAAATATTATCTACCTTTTAAATAATGTATTAATTAACAACCTTTAAGTATTAATATCATGTAACGATACACCCCGTTACACTCTTTGCATGTAAAAGAAGACGGTCAGACCGCTTCCTCGCTGTGCTAGGGTGTGTGCCTAAGTAGAGCGTGGCCGCATTAAGACGTGCCCGGCTACACTTGGTAGCACTTGAAATCATTCCCACGACCCGCATATCTGCGTGTGTACGTGATGATGAGCGTCAATATCGATTGGGCTAGTTTTTCTCACCTCTCTGGACATCATTGGGAGGTGGTAAAGCACGTAGCATAGGGACTTGGTGAACAAGTTCCGGCCAGGCTCTTGAGCAATCCTCCTGAGCAACATGTTGATCAGTTGAAGCAGCTTGAGGTATTCGTGCTCGGACAGTGGAAATCTGCGTCCGAGGCACATAGCCATGCTACGACAGAGACCGTCACTCAGACTCAGGATGAGCTGAGGCGTGAGCAGGCTCGGAGCAAGGCTCTCAACAGGACTGTTGAGACGCTTTCCGCCCGGCCGCATCAGCCGAGGCCCATTTGGATGGACCCGCCCAAGTTCAATGGAACTGCAGCGCACACGATTGTCCACTGGCTGTTATCCGTGGAGCGATGCGGTGTCGTACGCCATGTCGCACCTGCGCGGTAATGCCTTGGAGTGGGCCAACTCGGCGATTACGTTAAGGCGTTTTCTACATGGGCGATTTTTAAGACAAAGATTCGCGCCATGTACCAGCCGCCGAACAACGAAGTGCTGCTTCAGGCGCGCACCTTTGGAGCGCGAAAGGCGAAGCGACTTCCGCAAAAGCATGTGCATAAGATGCGTTCGCTGTCGGCGTCCATTACAGCTCATTAAGGTGCCCACGTTTATGAACGGACTACGGCATGGCCCATCGCGACAGGCCCTTTTCAGAAAGGTGCCGTCGACGATGGAAGAGGCAATCCAAATTGCCTTGGTTGAAAAGCAATCCTACAACAGTGCCTCGGCGACAGCTTGGTAGAAGCCGTCGGCAGAGAGGTCAGATGCCACTCCCATGGAGTTGGGCAATGCAGACGTTGTCTGCTATAAATGCGGAACCGCGGCCATATGATAGCTCGCTGCTATGCCAGGGTCCCTGCTGGGGCGAAGATGCCCAGCAAGATGACTCCCTTCCCAAAGGGCGATGACAAGAACCAGCGTGCGAGACGCATGAGTTTTGCATCGACCACTGAGGGGTCAAGAAATGCAGGAGCGCAGTAGGGGCGGGATGCCCTACTGACGCAGACTTTGAAGCTACCCCTAAGTTCAGAGTTGTGGAACGAATGGGTAGCATAGTCCCTGAGGTCTCAAACTTTGGACCTCAACCGTGCTGGTCTATGGCGCTCATGTAAGAGGCTATGACTAGGTGATGACCCTCCTAGTGGATTCGGGTGCATCACGAAATTTTGTGAAACTCGCGGCTCTAAAAAAGAGACCGGCGATGTTTGAGTCGCTCTGCCAGGATAGCAAGCGAGAAGAGGCGACCGTTTGTTTACGAACGGTGCGCTTGTCAAGTCTGAGGGAGTTCAGGTAGAACTCGCCTTCAGCTTTAGTGTCTTCTTTTATAAAGAGAAGTTCACAGTGCTAGGTATGGAGAGTCCGTATGACCTCATCCTAGGCATGCCATGGTTGGAAAAACACCAACCATGGATAGACTGGCGTACACGAACAGTTGCAGACTCTACGTAGGACACCGGAAAGGATGTGATACTGCGAGTGGCGTATACAACTGATGTCGTGTTGAACACAGTTGAGGGTGCGTTGACGGGATGTCAAACGTCACCAATTCCTTCCCAGCTCGTGGAAACTGGGGTAGTAAAAAGGGCAATGACAAGTAGTCATGTGTCCCGTCCTGCACAGAGCCGAGAGCCTATGGCAGTAGACGGCGAACTGACAGGAAGTCAAGCATCGCATGAACCGGCACAGTGCTCAGAGCCTGGTGCGGTTGGAAGGGGTTGCGTTAGCCCGGAGAGCAACAACATTCTTAGTCAAGGAATAGAATGGACCCGTAGGATCTTTAAGGCAATGACCCACTCCGCGCACCAAGTGCAGCTTTTGTGTCATGCAGGACAGCTTCGTCCAGAAGTAATGCTTAATCGTTGGTCGAATGACTACCATCTCAAATAAGTTGCCAGCCTTTAGGAATCGGCTGCACGCATCAATAGACATTTCGTCTAGCTCTAAAAAGCGTGTAACGAAGGGATTGCCGCAAGGCTAACTTCTTCCTCAATGTTACCGGCTACACCATTTAGAAGCGTATGTAACTGCTCACTCGTATCAGTTTGTGAGGGTATAAACGCTTCGCGTCTCCCCTGTCTTGGAGTGGAGACAATACGCCTCTTAGAGGCCGGTACATCCACGTCCCTAATTTTTTTAGCCTGTATTGGTTCTATACCAGACATGGTGCCTCATTAAATATCCGACAAGGAGTTAGGTAACTCAACTTCCTTGTCCAGGCGACCGTTTACGTGTCGCTTCACGTGCATTAGAAGGGTTTGACCCGAAATGCCCTGGCGAACCGCCAATAGTGTCACTAGTGACACTCAGTATGGTGCCACCTCGGCCAACTACACTCGGTGGACTTAGACGTGCCACTCCACGTATCTCAGGGGTATTGCACCCTTGATGCCCTAGTGAATCGGCAATAGTGTCCCTTTTGACACTTAGCATGGTGCCACCTCGGCCGACCACACTTGGTAGACTTAGACGTGCCACTCCACGTAGCTCAGGGATATAGCACCCTTTATGACTCGGCACTAGGGCTACAATGCTTTCAGCATTCACTGACTCATTATCACAACGAGTGTCACTCGACGGGGTACGTGCCGTTCCACCCCTTTTTTCTGAGTCGGGCTCAGAATTAATGTCTACAACGTTGGAGTTTATTAACTCAGACATTCAAATGTCTAAAACACTGACAAATCCAGTCAGTGATTCGCATAAATAGCGCGCTTGTTGCCTTGCAAAGGTAGGTTCATGACTATCCGAAGCTTTGCTACGAACATTGCGCGTGGCGCCTAAGATTAAAGACCTCTAATCGATCCATGACTATTGACGTTCAAACCAGGCCATACAAAGAATAATATCAAATCTCAAATCCAAATCAAGGACGAGACAGCGGTCCATACTGTCAAAGTCCAGAAACTATATCCCTAAGGAGCGTCGTGTAATTATGTTCGACGTCTTTTACTTGAGGGAAATCAACAATACGTTGAGGCGCTTAAAGCGCATGAAAGTGATACAATCACTGTTTGCTTAGCGACTGGGACTCGTGTCGCTGTTCCTAAAGTTCCGTTGAACCTGAGTCAATTAAAAGTGACCATGGCTTATTAAAGCCTTTCACAGTCGCTTGGGCGACTAACAAGTAAGGCTTGTACTCACACCCCGTGTCATTACGCACCGAACGGATGAGGCTAGGTCCTGTTTACTCCCACCTCCTAAATGTTTAGCAGAGCCTAGATCTTCCCTGGTAGGGCGCCTCGCACCTACTGGGTATCGACATTATCCCGCACTGTACTAGATTTCTGGTATGGTGTTCTTTCGAGCTTTACGCGTATTTCGTAGCGGACAGGCCAAATATAAATGTTTCGTGCTTCCGTATATAATATCTACGGATGTTCTCATGCTGTTTCACAGCTTGAAGTGCCTCTTCTCTTTCCTCAACGAGGCTTAGTTCCATGGGCTCCGGTCTATATGACGGTACCCATGTGCTCGAAGAGCTTATTCGGTAAACAAGCGTGCTAACACGAGCAGACATAAGCCGAAATCAGCGCGTAGCGCTATGGCAACTTCCTCTATGAAAGAACCAGGATGGGATCCAAATAATTCTGTCCGGGCAACGCCCTGATTGAGACCTCCAATAATTTAAATTCTGTTAGGATTTGTAATTTTTTTATAAGATTGCTTCGACAATTGCTTCTTGCACCGGGTCTTGATGCATAGATGCAATGAGAGCTCTCAGCTTCTGGACATAGTTCCCTAGGCTTCGCTTACCGTGTCGAGTCGCTGTGAGCCGTGATCGCATGCGAAGAGTCTGATCAGGCGGTAAAACATGCCGGTCATTTGGTGTTTCAGCGAATCTTATGAGGGCAAAGTGTCATTTATGGACGTACTGCATGATAGTGCCCACTCCATGGCCCTACCTCTGAGTTTGTATTGGCCATAGCCACCTTTTGCCGTTTTAATAAGAACAAGGCGGAGTCAATGGACATCTCCATCTGCTTAATCCAATAAGGAGGGTTTATCCCTCTTTTCCCATAAACGTCTTGATAGAGGCGAGCCTTAGGCTCTGAATTGGGTATCTACATGTACCGAGTTCGCATAGATGCCGCAAGGCGATCCTGAACCTGTCCGATCAGGGAGAATTTATTTCACATAAAGGCTTCAAGACTTGCATGCAGGACCTCTGTGTCCTAGGGCATTATAAATTCTTTCCGTCCAAGCCCAAACATAGTTTGAGCTTTTCATACGCTGTGCGTTGCGCCTCTGATAGTTCTATAAGCTCTTTTATTTTAGTATGGCTTAGTCTTATTAAGACTAAGCGTAGATTCACTACTAGTGCTACGAAATGTGGCGGAGCTACCTCGCTTCTCAAGTCAGAGGAAGACTTATAGACTCAAACAGTCTCTTAGTTCTATGAGATTGGTGGCTTCAACAACTCAGGGAGTCGTACAAGCTATTAAAGCTTAAAAAATCCCAGTTCGAGGAATTCAGGAAACGTAGAACCAAGTGGCAACTAAGCCCGAGAGTATGTTCCTTAGAAAGGCTTCTAATTAATGCGCAAGCCTTAGGAAGGCACAAGACTCTTTAAGATCAAAAGGGGAACTGCGCTTTATATATTCCTTAAATTAAAAGCCTAGCCTCAGCTAATTGAAAATAAATTTCGGCCGCCGAATTTATATATGGTGGCGATCACATTTGTTGCCCATAATAAATGGGATTTTAGTTATTAGCTATTCTAGAATAGGATAAAGGGGACTTTACCCACAAAATAAATGTACCACAAAAATGGTTTTCCAGCCAATGTGTACCCCATTACATAGGAATTTATAGTTTCATGAGCTACTTGCAAATAAATTCTTGCGACATTTCAAGTATCAGTTTTCTACATCAAAAGATGACCTACATTTAGATCAAAATTAGCTTCAAAGGTCGTACCTTATGATGGATAGATGACTCAGGAACGATGCCCATCGTTTAACAAACTAAGAGCTGCTACTTCAATAGAGCTGTAATATGATTGATTCGACTCTAGATGTGACGGTCACCTTTTGCTAGTACTGATAACAGTACTAGTCAACCTACACTGCTTACAGTGAATGTGAGGTGCCTCAATTGCTTTATGTGCACGACGTGCAGAGGAAGGTTCTAAGTAGCAAAGAAGTTTTAGCTTATAGGCTGGCGCTTATATAGCATCTACGCTTTACTATGCACACACCTTCTAGCACAGTGAGAAAACGGTGTGATTATCTTCTCTAACGCACAGTGAGGTACTTGGTGGGAGCTTAAGAGACCTCACTCAACGAGCTAGGTACCTTAGGACAAGTGTCGTCACGGAAGCGGTTACCCGGCCCACGAGCGCACTCGTTATCAAAGAAGAAGCTTACTGACTGATTCATATCTAATCGAATCAGAAATAAAACCTTGTAACCCGATAATATATGCCATCTCGGTAAATGTGCACCCCTACATTGAGAGCGTATTATTCCGAATACCTCGGATTGGGGACGACGCTAGCCATCCTTTTCAATGCGAATTCATCTATGTGCATAACATACACAATGTAATGTAGCACATATCGTTTAATGGACCGTTAATGTGGTACATTTATTTTGTGGGTGAAATCCCCTTTATCCTATTCTAGAATAATTAATAACTAAAATCTCATTTATTATGGGCAACAAATATGGTCGCCACCATATATAAATTCGGCGGCCGAAATTTATTTTCAATTAGCTGAGGTAAGGCTTTTGATTTAAGGAATATATAAAGCGCAGTTCCCCTTTTGATCTTAAAGAGTCTTGTGCCTTCCTAAGGCTTGCGCATTGATTAGAAGCCTTTCTAAGGAACATACTCTCGGGCTTAGTTGCCACTTTAAGCGCCTCAACGTATTGTTGATTTCCCTCAAGTAAAGACGTCGAACATAATTACACGACGCTCCTGAGTCAATTAAAAGTGACCATGGCTTATCAAAGCCTTTCACAGTCGCTTGGGCGACTAACAAGTCAGGCTTGTACTCACACTCCGTGTCATTACGCACCGAACGGATTGAGGCTAGGTCCTGTTTACTCTCACCTCCTAAATGTTCAGCAGAGCCTAGGTCTTCCCTGGTACGGCGCCCCGCACCTACTGGGTATCGACATTTTCCCGCACCGTAGCAGATTTCTGGTATGGTGTTCTTTCGAGCTTTACGCGTATTTTGTAGCGGACAGACCGGATGTAAATGTTTCGTGCTTCCGTATATAATATCTACGGATGTTCTCATGCTGTTTCACAGCTTGTAGTGCCTCTTCTCTTTCCTCAACGAGGCTTAGTTCCATGGGTTCCGGTCAAGCGTAGATTCACTACTAGTGCTCCGAGATGTGGCCGAGCTACCTCGCTTCTCAAGTTAGAGGAAGACTTATAAACTCAAAGAGTCTCTTAGTTCTGTGATATTAGTGGCTTCTACAACTCAGGGAGTCGTACAAGCTATTAAAGCTTACAAAATCCTAGTTCGAGGAATTCAGGAAACGTAGAACCAGCTGCACCACTGGCAAGTCTGCCCGTACCCACAGGGTGTTGGGAGTCCATTAGCATGAATTTTTTCCGGTATACCGAAAGATTCGGCGGTAACACCAGCATAGGGGTCTTTATCGACTGATTCGGCAAAAGGGTCACTTAGCGGCTAGGCCGGATACCCCTGATGGTGAAGGTACAGCAAGGCTGTTCATCGATCGCGTGTTTTGACAACACGGCTTGCCAGTGGAAATTGTCTCTGATCGATACCCATGTTTAACGGGTAAAGTTCTGGAAATCGATTTTCCGAGTGCTTGGCACCAGATCGGACATGTCCACCGCGGACCATCCGCAGACCGATGGTCAAACTGAACGTGTCAATCGCGTCATTGAAGACATTTTATGCAGTGTGTGCTCAGATACCAAAGCGCTGGAGCTCAATGCTCCCAGTGGTTTAATTTGCGTTAAAGAATGCTGTCCACGCCTCTACAGGCAACACTCCGTTCTATGTCAACGGTCTCACCCACCCACGCGTTTCGTTAACGATACCACTACGTGGCACAAGGCTTGGTGGGGGAGAATTAGCCGATAGTCTTGCTGATATCATCCCTACTACCATTCGGAAACAAATTAGCGAGTTTATCGCGACGCAATTTAGTGTTTTAAGACATGTACGTGACACGAAGGCTGATAGCTAAGACAAACAAAAAAACAAGCAGATGCCAAAGGCAGAAGCTGTACTAATTCTTATGCTGTCGGAGACCGAGTTTAATTTAACGCTAAGAAATTACCTACTTACTTGGTATCAACGGTCTTTAAGACCAAACTGCGCCCGCGCTTCATTGAACCATTCAAGGTCGTGGCCAACAAGGGCCTAGCTTACACGCAAAACCTTCCTAGAAAACTGCGTCCACACCCAGCGTTCTACGTCGGCTTGCTTAAGCCATGTCGGGACCCTTCCCACGTGGACTTAAAGGCGCTTGTGCCGAGACAGGCGGTCGTGCCGCAGATTGCTGCATCCTCACCAGAAAGCCCAGCTGGCCCTCTAAGCGAGGTGGCTGACGTTCCAGTATCTAAAGACGGTTCTGAGCCGCCTCGAAACAGCCCTCAACCCGAGCAAGGCTCTCTCAAAAAAGTTGCGCCTCGTGCTTTAAAGCATTAAATGCTTCCGTCGAGTTTTTGGCCCCCTCCAGCGCTGCTTGATACAAGAGGGAAACTTCGGTTTCACGTGGAGAAACTTCTTAAGCGACTTCGTCTTAAGGGCCAATACCAGTATCAGGTGAAGTGGCTGGGGTGCCCCTCTCCTGAAAACGCTTGGAAGTTTGAGGTACCTCTTCGGCAAGATTGACCGTACGCTTCCTACCACTAGAAGTGGCAATTAATTGATATATAGCCTCCGTGCGGCTTCGATCCACGGTCGACCAAAGAACTGAAATATTGGCTAAGCCTATCCTCGCGTTTTTGACATACATGCTGAATGTAACTGGCCTCTTTGCCAAAGCTTGGCGAAATTGAAGCGAAGCTTTCGTTCTAAACGAACATCAGCCACATTTGCAGACTCCCCATTATTTCAGATATTGCGGAGGCGGCGGGCCCGATGAACCCAGTTCTCAAATGAAACTTCGTTTTTACTTCTTCATTCTTCGAAACAATTTCACTTCTTGATTCGTTTGAAGCAAAACGATCGGAATTTCCCTCATTGAGGTCATCGAAGCCCCACGGGCCTGATCACGCAAACGTGTCAGATACTGACTTGAGTCATTACTTTTGGCGTAAGGTATCGCATATGAAGAGCGTCGCGAGCAGCGATCTCCTCCGGCGTCCTCGCCGTGGGGCCTGAGATCCAGATGGCTAAGCTGTGACCAAAGATCCCTTTGACTGCGCTCTTACACACTCAGTGGAGTGAATCGATATTCACTGTGAGCTTAAGCTTTCGCTATCTCTGCAGCTCGACGACGAGCTTGTTCCTGTATGAGGATTGCCCGCTCTTACTCTTCATCGAGCGAATTTGTAATAATGTTGGACTCAGGGTCCTGTATCCTGATCAATGCAGTCAAGACATCAGCGACATCACGTTCTGGGAATGGATTCGGGGCCCGCCGACGTTCATCCTCATGAGGTGGCGAGTAAGAGCGACACTCTTTTTCCTCATCCTCTGATGGACTGTGACTATAATAGTCCACCATTCCCCCATCGTCGAGGAAGGTTCTAAAAGTGTGTGACTCAAATCCAACGCGAAAAAGATAGTTGACTCTTCCATGGAGTTCAACTAAACATCTTTCCGCGGGATTGGCGTTTGCGCCGGTAATTAATTTGGACTGCATATTTATCACTAAATACAAATCATAAACCAATTAAATATTTAAAAGATTTATCGAATGCATGAAAGTTTTTAAGTTTTAAACTTTTTTTAATTTGAAGGTATTTGTTTATTTTATATACTATTAATTGTACATTTAATGATCATGGGACACACAACCAAACGGGTAGCTGTTTGTGTTCCAACCTCAAAGAGTTAATGAAGCGAATATTGTCACTTGGTGTCAACACTCCGATGGGAGAGGGTGTAATGGGGCACACATTGGTCTGAGGAATATTGTTGTGGAACATTTACTTTATAGATAAAAGTACCCTTTTATCCTATTCTAAATAGTTAAATACTGAAATTCCATTTTATGATAGGTAACAAATGTAGCAGCCGCAAGATATAAATCTAATGACCGAAATCTAATTTAATTTAGCTAGGATAAAAAAATTACATTTAAAAGATTATATAAATCCAATCTTTAAGCGTCTAGTGCCTTCCTCAGGCTTGCACATTTGATCTATGAAAGACAGAAGCCTTTCTAAGGTACATACTATTGGGCACTAGTTGCCACTTGGTTCTACGAGCCCTTGAATCCCTTGAACTAGGATTCATAAAGCTTTAATAGCTTGTACGACTCCCTGAGTTGTTAAAACTATTAGTTATAATGCCTGAAGGGAAGAACGGAACGATAGAACATCCGACCATATAAATGCTCCAGTCATAAATCAAAAGCTTTTATGCCTTGCGCGCTGCACAAGACCTGACGTCTCATTGCCGTGCGCCGAGCTAGCCGACGAGCTAAGCGATCGCAAAATATTTATAGGGGTCGGTAAATGTATCGTTTTGGACGAAGGCCATGATGTAAAGCCAACGACGGACGCGTAACACTTGAAGGATACAGCGAAGGGATTATGCGGCGACCGCGTGGATCGCAAATTTGTTAGAGGTGATGTGCTGTGCATGAACGGGATAATCGTGGGGTGGACTTGTAAAAAGCAAACAAGTGTGGCCCTATATGAAAGCAGAGTTTGTAGCGGGCCCACTCGTAGAGAGTGAGCTACTGGGCATGTGGGAACTATTCAATGAAATTAGAATCAAGGTAAAAGCACCAATGATACTGCACGTCGACAACCAAGCGTCTATTAAACAGATCACCGATAAGAATAGCTCAGGAAGAGCTAAGCACATTGCGGTGCGACATAAGTCTGTAAAGGATTACAGCAAAAAGGGCGTGCTGAAGGTGATGTATTGTGAGTCGAGGATGATGCGGGCTGACGTGTTCACCAAGGCGTTTGCGGCTTCGGGGCCAAGCGAGCTGCGCGAGATAATGTCCCAGATGTGAATACACCCAGGAAGGAGTGTTGGAGTGGCGTCGACCCTTGAGAACGCTAAAGAAGGCGACTTCCGACTACATTCACTGGAGATGTCAAGGTAACGGATGCAAGTGTGGTAGGTTGAGTTATTTTCCCAGTGCTACATTAACTTTTCGAGACCACCTGGACTTAAAATGACCACTATAAGGCGACGTGAGTTATCTCTTTGTATGTAGAGAAAGCACGACGTATAACTTGAAGCTGAGTTTGGCTTTAGGTTGTTTAGTATTACAACGAGCGAAGCAATTTCTTTCGCGCTAGTACGTCCAGAAGCTCAAAGATTCTGGTCAGGGTGATGAACAATAGCGCTAGTGTAACGGGGTGTCCCGTTACATAAATATCATTTCCTGTAAGAGGAATAAAAAATCCTTTCAGTCAATAAAGAAGTACAAAATTATTGTATTTTAATAATTTTAACTTAATAGCTTCAATACTAACTAATTTGGTAATATTGACGCGGTAAGACATTAATTCTATTGATTAATTGATTTAAGTTTACATCAACCCCGCCAATCGTTACAAGACACGATTTGGCGGTGCGCAAGGAGGCACATGACAATTTTATTTAAAAATATATATCAAACTCAGTAGATAGAAGATCGTTTTGAAAGAACTTATTATATTTAAACTGTTTTACTTTTTCCCTATTCTAAAGCTTTAGTTTTAGCCCTTAGTAGCCATGTAACGGGATAAAGTTGCCCTATGTTAAAACACGCATCCATTAGGTATTCTATGTGTACTTAACGGTATGATCAATTACTTGATGTTAAGTACTTAGACCTGCTACTTGGGTGTGGTGCACAAAGTGACCCACCCTTGTGTATGTGATGCACATAGATGCATTCACATTGAAAGGGATGACGGCTAGCGTGATTCACAACCCGAGGTATTCAGAATTATACGCTCGCAATGTAGGGGTGCACATTTACAGAGATAGCTTATATTGATTAAATAAATTTTTTATATTCAATTCGATTAAATATAAATAGTCTAAAGACTTCTTCCTAGATAACAAGTGCGCACGTGAAGCCGGGTAACCGCTTCCGTGACGACACTTGCCCTAACGTACCTAAGTCGTCGAGTGAAGACGCTTACACATCCACTTACTACGTCCACTGCACGTGAGAAAAGATGGTCACACCGCTTTGTAACTGTGCTTGAAGGTGTGTGCATAGTGGAGCGTGGCTGCTATAGAAGCGACCGCTGACACCTGCACTTCTTAAAGCTCTTCCTACGACCCGTCTTTCTAAGCGTGTCAGTAAGATGAGCCTCAATCGATTGGGCTCATTGCCCACACCTCTCTGAACATTGTGGGAAGGTTGCAGAGCACTTGGCGCAGGAACTTGGCGAGCAAGCCCTGGTCAGGCTCTTAAGCAATCATCCTGAGCAACAAATTGCTGATTTTGAGAAGTTTAGAGCATTTCTGCTCGGACAGTGAAGGGCCGCGTCCGAGGCACACAGCCATGCTGCGGCGGAATCCGTCTTTTAAAACTCAGGAGGAGCTTGGGCGTGAGGAGGCTCGGAATGAGGCACTCAACAGGACTGTTGAGACGCTCTCCTCCCGGCCTCATCAGCCAAGGCCCATACGGATGGAGCCGCTCAAGTTCGATGGAACTGCAGCGCACAAGATAGTCCACTGGCTGTTAGCCGTGGATCAAAGCGTCGAGGATGACACGATTTCGTATGCCATGTCCTTTGCGCAGTAAGGCCTCAGAGTGGGCTTCCTCGGCGCTTATGGCGGACCGAGAGGCGCTCCTTTCATGGGCGATCTTAAGACAAATATTCGCGCCATTTATCAGCCGTCGATCAACTAAGTGTTGCTTTAGGTGCACTTTTTTGGAACGCGACAGGCGAAGCGATACCTGCAAGAATATGTGAGGGGGGGGTGAGCTCGCTGTCGGCGTCCATTTCTGTAGGTCGTATACCGGAACATATTAAGGTGCATCGGGCACAAAATTGATTTGAAACCTGGCACTAAGTATTCTGTAAGCAGGTAATGGCTGTTGTTGAAGGAACAAGTCGAATATATCGATTACTTAATCGACAAGCGAGCCAAAGCGGGACTTGTACGAGAGAGCAAGTCACCTCACTGCAGCCTGTCCTTTTGTGTGTTTAAGGCCCCAGGTGGATGGCGCGTGGTTACAATAAGCTGAACATGGCCACCATTCCGGTGCAAACGCCAATCTTGCGGAAATATGTCTTTTGAGCTCTATGGAAAAGTCAACTTTCTTCTCCACGTTGATTTTTAAAATGTCTATTATCAGGGACTCTCGATGTAGCCAGAACGGCAGTAATCACAACTAGCGGTATGTTTGGGAGTGATTTTTGATTGTTTAAGGTTAAGGGTTTAGGGTTTAGGGTTTAGGAGATAATTAAGTTTCTACCACACAAACTTAAGCTATCCTAAAGCTAGTCTAGAAATTATCCTGTAAGACTAACTTTCGCTATCTTGCTTCATCAGTAGGATGTTATCTTATATTTAGACTTGGTCCTCAGGAACATTCGCGTATTATCATAACTTGAATTTCCGGTAAAGTTTCAAAATATTTTGTTAGGTTTCACAATTTTGTGAATCTCAAAATATTGTTTTGTAACTTGAATTTCCGGTTTCGTAAAAAAATATTTTGAAAACTTCACAAATGTGTGAGTTTTCACAATATTGCCGCTAAACTTGAATATTACAATAATTTCAAAATATTTTGAAATTTTTCACCAATTTTTGGGTTTAGGGTTTACACCCCAGCACCTGTACGGTCTTGATGTAGAGCCGCAGGTGACGGGGCAGTTGTAGGGAGTGTCGTAGGACAGAGCAGAGTCTTAAGAGTTGGAGGCTTTAGGTAACAGATTTTGATCTGTGTATTGAGTGCTTGTTCCAACAGATCAGCTTGTAAAAGTGATCTAAGTCTCGCTCGTGAAAGTCCATTTGGGTCAAATTGGAGCTTGAAGACGATAGGTGCTGTTGTATTCGGCGGCTTCGGCGTCGGGGAGATGTCGAGAGCCTTTTCAAACAGCGGTTTCAGCGTCGAAGGGGTGTATCCTCGGTCTAGGAGTCGGGCATAAAGTAGCTTGACTATCCGCTTGAAGTCGCGGGGTCTGCTATTTTGTTTGCGAAATTTCCGAACTAGTCCAAAGATTAGTCCCTTTAGAACGCCTGGCGGGTGAGCACTGTTAGCAGGAATGTACAAGTACAAATTCAGAGCTTTCTGGTATGTACGAGTGTAAACCTTGTCGTTGTCTCGGATGATGCAGAGGTCTAAAAAGACGGCTTCAGTACTTGATGTAGTGCTTGTAAAGCGTAGACCTGATCGTTGAGAAAACTTTGCTAGGAAGTGCTTGAAGCTGTAAGGGCTGCTACCGGGGCTCCATAGAAGAAAAATATCATCTATATAACGCTTGTAGTAATTAACATGGGAGGAAAACTCTGGGAGTAGAGTATCTTCGACATGAGCTACATAGAGCGAGGCAAAAGCCGGAGCGACCGGTGTTCCCATAGCTGTTCCGCGTAATTGTCGCCAGCACGAGTCTCCGAAGGTGAAATAGTTGTTGTTCATCACCAGTCGGAGTCCTGATATGATTACGTCCTTCCATGGGTGTTTTGATAGACGAGCCGAGATAGCTTGAAGTGCTCTTTCGATGGGGATGTTAGTGTAGAGTGATTCTACATCCACAGTGATAAGCAGCGTATCTGGCGGGAGTGTCTGACTTGGAAGGTCATGTAGGAGCTGGTCGGAATTGCGTAAGTATGTCTGCGTGGACTGGTAAATAGGCTGGAGCATGTAGTCGAGCCATTTTGAAATACCTTCAAATACGCTTCCGCTATTGGAGACAATGGGACGGATACAAAGTAGAGGCTTGTGGATCTTAGCTAAAGCATAGAATACATTAAGCCTAGCAGTTGGCAAACTTGCTACAATGATCCTTGTAGTATCCCAGTCAGTATGGTACGCATATGTCTTGGCGACAGTTTGGTACCAGTTCCGAACTCGGGTACGAACGAGTCGGGTAAGAGCTTCAACTGGGGCGCGTTGGCGCTCGTAGGTGGCCGTATCGGAAAGATGGTCCACACACAGTTGTATGTAATGCTCCATTGTGAAAAGTGCCGGTCCGAGATTCTTATCGGTAATGACAACCTTAAGGTCTGGACGGCCTTTCAGCAACTGAAATGTGTTGCGTTGCGTCGTATTAAGATTTCTGCACTTTTTTGGAGTCCAGGTTTCATGTTCGACAGCAACACGGACACGTTTCAGGATTTCTTCAACTTTAGCTGATGCTAGTTTGGGTTGAAATGATGTGTTCGGAACATAGATCTTGCGATTGTATGTTCCGAGAGCGTTCCCGAATTGAGCGGAGAGTCGTACTCGACGCTCAAAGTCGGGAAGTGCAGCATGAAGATCGGTCGGTTGGATAGGTCGAGGAGTCGGGCAGAATTTAAGGTTGAGGCCTAGTAAACGATTTAGAGCGGGCGGAATAGGTATAGATTTAGGAACATAGTTATGAAAAGCTAAGTTCCTAGCGTAACTATTTAATTCCTTAACATTGCTCCTGGCAAAAAGAGCCAGGGCATTACCGCGATCTGATCGAGTTACTTGGATTGGGTCTTGCCTTTCGCGTTCTTCGCGTTTTTCTGCTTGGCGTTGCTCCCTGATTTCGACTTGGCGTTTCGCTTTCCGGACTTGTCTGCTCCGGAAGCGTCCGCTTTTCCTTTTGCGTTTTGCTTCTTCTTTTGCTGCTGGGGCGTTGCAGTCTTCTTGCGCCGATCGGTGCCCCGTGGACGACCGGCGCTGTCGTTTAACGCTACCTTGAGACCAGCGACTTGTTTCTTTAAAGGTGCTATCTCTTTTTGGATGCGTTGGCGGACGAGCTCCTGAACGGAGGTAGCCATTGGAGTCTCGGAGTCGAGTTCCATGGCTGAGGCTCGTTTGGCTTCCTTGGCAGCCTTCGTACGATTTATGATGACTTGTTCGAGAGCCATATCGTAGCGTAGTTGCGTCAGGCCTGTGTAGAACATGGCCTTCGCATTAAGGAAGTCAGTTACTGCCATGGAGGTTTGCCCTGTATGGGAAGCAATTGCATCTTCCCAGGGTGGACCTGTTGGCGCGAGCATTGTGTGAACATCTTTATAGAAAGAACTTATCTCACTAGTACACGTTGAAGCCAGTGCGTCCTGTTCGCGTTGAAGTAGCTCTAGCTCGACAGCTGTTGCTTCCTTAATGATGGATGCAAGAGCATTTTCGTTGTCGGCGAGCTGCTTGTTGAACTTGGCGCGGAGGTTGTTTGCACTGTCTGTGTTTTCGAGATCTTTAGACACGTTCAACGAAATCTTAGTCTTCACGGAGCGGGGCGGACCCAACTCTAGCCGTTGAAGAGCCGTCTGCTTTGATTTAATCTTGGCAGAAAGGTTTCGATATTTCTTGAGCGTGGAGTCGATGATGTTCATCACGATTTGCGGCGGACTGCGGCGAGTTAGATTACTCGGGTCCATCCTTAGGTGTGGNATACCGGAACATATTAAGGTGCATCGGGCACGAAACTGATTTAAAACCTGGCACCAAGTATTCTGTAAGCAGGTAATGGCTGTTGCCGAAGGAACAAGTCGAATATATCGATGACTTAATCGACAAGCGAGCCAAAGCGGGACTTGTATGAGAGAGCAAGTCACCTCACTGCAGCCTGTCCTTCTGTGTGTTTAAGGCCACAGGCGGATGGCGCGTGGTTACAATAAGCTGATCATGGCCATTATTCCGGCGCAAACGCCAATCTTGCGGAAATATGTCTTTTGAGCTCCATGGGAAAGTCAACTTTCTTCTCCACGTTAAATTTTAAAAGATGGCTATTAGTAGGTACTCTCGATGTAGCCAGAACGGCAGTAATCACATCTAGCGGTATGTTTGGAAGTAATTTTGATGGTTCAAGGTTTTAAAGAAGCATTGGCGATATTTAACCGAGTGGTGGCTCACATGATGCGTCAGCACCGTGCCTACGCACCTTATTACTTTGACGATGTATTAGTTCATAGTAAGGCCGAGGACGGACTCCGCAATAGAGTCGCACAAGCGTCATTTAGACGCTGTGTTGCAGATTCTGGAGGACGCCCAATTGTACGTCAACTTACAAAAGTGCGTCAGAGGGGTCCTCAGATACCTGTGCTGGGCTACACATGGTGTATGAGCCTACCCAGACAAGATTAATCGGTAAAGCAATGGCCCTTCCCACGGCATGGGAAGGATTTGCGACAAATTCGTAGGGATCGCTCATTACTTGCATAAATAAAGCCAGAATTATGCTGAGAACAAAACCATTATCTGATCTCCTTAAAAGGACGCAGAATGGGTTTGGTTGAATGATCAAGAAGATGATTTCACAACAGTGAAGCAAGAGTCGTTTGCGATGCAAGCAATTTTGCAATCGGCAGCGCGCTCATGCAGAAGGATGGTGACGGTGTTGACCGTGTAATCTCTTATCAGTCCCGGCTTTTCAAAGCCGCAGAACTGAATTACCCCGTGCATGACAAAGAGCTACTTTCAATAAAGTACGCTCTCGTCTAGTTTTGTGTGACCCTATTGGGCACCGAGCCATTTGTGATTTATACGGATCACGTATCACTGCAGACTGCAATAAACTCACCGCACCTTTCGCCTAGAATGGCAAGATGGCTTGCATTCTTCTCTGAATTTAATGTTATAGTTATATACAAGCCGGGAAAGTCGAATATCTTGGCTGACACTTTATCGCGCAGACCTGTTTTCGAGGAATGACACCAGGAAAATGTGTCTCGTCCTAAGGCACAAGTTGAGTCGTCAACGTTTGCAGCCATGAAAGTCTTCCACGTGACGAGCTTGTTGGCTTCCAAAACAAAGGAGAGCTACTGTCAGGACGAACATTGCCGCCTACTATTTAATCACTTTGGCGGACGAAAGGTGTCCCTTCCGTCGCACCTACAGGCTAAGCTAAGTCGACTCATCTACAGCGATGAGAGGCTGCCTTAATCTCCCTGTCTTAAAAATTTCCAGTCGGGGTCCGTGCTGGGTGTGCCAACTCAAGTCCAGTTGTAATTAGTAGCTCTCGAATGCACTGCTCTTGCTCAAGTGCGTACCCATTTTATATGTCGTACTTCCCTCCATGCCAAAAACATTTTCACATATCCGAGATACTTCACCTTTAGCACGTGCATTTCTTCAAATGGTTAACAAGGGCAGTATATGTCCCAGTCACGAAAAGTGCTTCTCCACTATTGTTCTCCGGCGTCATTCTTCGTATAATGTAGGCAGCTGTTGGTGTAACACTGCGCGAAATTTAATTCCACTTGTGCAGATGCGCCGCCTAGAGTCGTCCACCCTGCTTCAGGCCATAAACACTCTTCTTTTATAGCAACGCAGCTTGTCTTCTGCTGCCTTGATCAGTTACCTTGCACTTATTTCCGTCAATAACTGTACCTTAGGGAAGACGTAGGAATTTCTTTAGCTTGATTCCATCTTAGCTTTTACGTATGCGTTGAGAACGTTCCCGTGTTACGCAGGGACTCGCCGCAATCTTGCGAGCGCCAGAACTATGTTTGCCGTCGTCATATTCATCACTGCACTGAACGTAATGATATAATGGATACCAATAGATTGTTCCACCAACCTAGCATTGTATCGCTCGACCGTGCCATCAGTGTGGTAGTTTAGATACTCCTTTAAGTCTAATATCCTTTTTTCTGAAGGCCTTCGCACAAATTCCCATGCGCCCTTTGCTTTAATCGACTCAATATCGGCATTCATTGCTTGCTGCCAATTGTCCAAGCATGGTGACTGCATCGCTTCACGGCAAGGCTTTGCCCACATGCGCCGTGTAATCTTTCGTTCAATTGGTAGCTTTTCCGCTTGAATTACTTTGGTGGCTTCGACAGTTAGATCAACGGTGCACGATATATCTTGCCTCGACTGCCACGTTTCCTTTTTCACTTCCCGCCTCGCAGTGATTCCTTCCGTTCAGGGATTTCAAGGTTAGCATCAATTCTGACAGTCATTTACTCCTTTTCTTATATTTAAGATAATTAATAACTTAAATCCAGATTATCTGTTGTAACATTTTAAATTTGGATTATTATCATACAAATGTCAGAATAGAAACAATGATTTTGGCGAACCATTAGAAATCTTCTCAATTTCTCGTTTAATGGCACTTCGGCTGGTAAACCGTTGTTGTGGTACATCTACTTTATGGGCAAATGCCCTTCCGTTTGTTAATTTCCTTTCTCTCCAGCATTGACTGTTTAAGCGTCGGATCTTCACTTTTGATTTGTTACTGAAGCTGACGATTCCCGTTACCATCTAGCGTCTCGATATTATTGACGTGCGGCGTTGTCATGGCCACCCGGTCGTCGCGCGGGATGTAGACCTTGTGACCCTTCATCTCTTCCTTTTTTCAGCGAAAATTTCGATCTCCACCCGTGGTTTCCAAGCTCTGCTTCCAGGGTTGCGATAGGGCTTAAGAACACTACAATGTCGTAAATACTTGGAGTTTTTCCTGTCAACACCTGCAGAGGCGACATACGCATCAGTTGGCACTAGTTTGATTGCGGTAGAGAGCATACGTATCATATTGAACATCGTCGCCTTAGAAATACAAAGGTAGACCACTCGCACAACTTTATCAATCTCGCCATGTTCAGCACTGTGCGATGCATCCTTTCTGCCTTCCCTTTCGACGCCTGCTTCTTATCATCACTCACCTGACGTCTCACTCCTGTAGACTTACAGAACAGGATAACACTTGTACTCACCGCCTCCGTCGGTACGTAATACGTGTACGTTGCAGTTGGACAAATTTTCGAAGTAAACTAAGAACTGTTCGAACATCCTTGCAGCTTGATCCTTACTTTTAGCCACAAAAACTTGACTGTAATTTGATGCGTGATCAATCCTTTCTATGAGTTTCACCGGGCCCTTGAGGTAGCTGCAAATAACACCTCGATGCATTCGACTCGGTAATTTTTTCCAGTTTTTTTTTGGACTGAGCGCACTTTGCCTGTTTGACTCTAGCGCATGTGATACATCAAGCGGGAGAGTGATGGAGTTATTTTGTATTTGAGATTGCGAAAAATAATGCTCTGCCATTAAATGTGGAGGCCGCCTCGCCGTCGATAGTCAGGCGTAATGCCGTGTACTCCGCCATGCTCGTAAATGATTGAGATATCGAGTTATGACAAGAGCAAATGTACGCTGCTGGATCGACACGAACGGTTGGGCCACCTCTCTTTCAGTATTGTCGAAAAGATGACCGACGCATTTCGTCACGGATCGAGTTAGTTTTTTTATCGCACCTGCTTAATCTTCGGCATTGTACACATTGCTGAGTGTGACTTGTCGTTACAAGATTAACGCGCACCAGCATATTAACACTACTGTCGAGCCCCGGAATAAAAAGAACTTTAACCATGCGTTTACTTCTCCTATCCAAACTGATCATTTGACTCCTGATCGTCTGACGAGCAACTTCATGCCGTCCGCAATCATAACTTCGATGCTTGTTTTTAGGCCCTTGTATTCGAACAAGTCCTTCTTGTGGGATGTCATGTGGGATGTGGCCCCGCTGTCAATTTGCCATCCCTTTGTCATTTCTTCACCAACTGCAAATACTGCATCCCCGCTGCTTAAGCAATTTCAGGCGGGGCAGTCCCGTTTTATGTAACCAAACTGGTCACATTTATATCACTTGCTCTTAAAACTCCTTTCATTGCGTGAGGTACCCACTTTGCGCGACGCACCACCCTTTCGACTTTTGATCTTTCCGTCTTTAAATTTTCCAGCATTCCCAGTCACGCGAAACGCTTTCTCTGTACATTCTTTCTTGTGCAGCCTCTCCGATTCCTTTAAGAGCTTCTCCTTCACCTCAATAAGCGTGATTTCCTTTGCATTCCCTACGATTGACGAAATCAGCTCATATTTGGACGGAAGACTGCTCAGAAGAACCACCAGCTGTCGCGACTCATCGACCGGATCTCCGATCGTCTGGAACCCAACAACAACCTCATCAAAAGCGTCAAGATGTCCTGCCATGCTTGTACCGCTCTCCGTCTCGAGCTCGTGGAGTTGGCGCGTAATCACAACTCAAGCATAGAGAGTCGAGCGGTTGTAGAAGACGCGAAGCGTTCCACATGCCTCCATAGCACGCGTTGCTGACCGTATCTTGGTTTGATGCTGACTCTCGACTCCTTGAGCGATTATGTCAAATGTCTTGGCGTCACGCCTCCGTGGTTATTCTCGTCCTTGAAAGACATGATGTGTCCCAGCAGACTCTTTTTCGCCAGGGTCATCCTCATGTTGAACTCCCAGTGGTAATAGTTTCCACTATTTGGAGGACTTCGGCACGTTTACAGACCATGATGAGTGAAGCCGTTGTTAAGCGTTGTTAAGAAGAAAAGGCTTAGTTGTGGCTTTTAGTCTGTTGATTAGAGGACAAAATCCAAAGTGAGTTTTATCGAATTAAATCTGGTCAATATAACTTTGAGCCACTCATTGTCTAATCCTAATTAGTTGGTCCATGTCGGTTGGTAATTACGCTAAGTAAAAACTGTTGTTACAAAGAATAATCTCAATATGAAATATAAAAGATGGAAGGTGACCTGACTTCGGGGGAGCGAAGACCTGGTGAACTCTAAATATCAGCTACCGTTTCAACTTTTCCGTTGAGGGGTGTGAACTCATACCAAGTTCAAAGAACGCCTTTTTTAACGTCTTAACCACTTGAGCTACTTTTATTAATCTCAAAATACGTTGTCTTTAATACATAGCGGTGCAGCGCCAACAAAGTTGACATCTCGATCACTATAGTCACAAGCCTTCTTCAAGATTTCGTACGACCCGAATGGACCGTTTCGTGCTCGCCTACGAAACTTGTTGGACTTTTCAAGTCTAACTCGTTTGTGTAGCAATCTGCACATCTACCAATTGTCGATTGTCACACATAACTGCCATCATTAAAGCGCAAGCTTTGCCCATCATCGCCTAGTTTAGACTGATCCCCAACACGTACCGCACGTCTTTATAATTGACTTCGAAGTGCTGGTACAAGCGTTGGGGGCAAACCCTGAACCTTATTCTTTTGCTCACTTCAACGTCAGCTACAACTTGAAGGCTTGATGCAACGCAATGTCGAAAAGAGACAGCAATAGAGCGTTGCTATAACCTCGTCCTCGAAGTCGGAGATAGAAAAGCTTGCATACTTTGCAAAGTCAGAAGAGTTGATGTTCTGTTCTTGTACTTCTTCATTAAGCCAGATACGAGTCCTTTCAATATGCCAGGCGGGTGAGCGCTGGCTGCGGTGTAGCTTAATGTCTTTTCGTGAGACCTAGACATGAACTCGTCATTGTCACGTATGATCTAAAGATCAAAGAACGCAACTTGCTTGGGTTGACTCGAAGGTGAACGGTAAAGGTACGTCGTATCAGTGGCTAAAGCCGCTTGAATGCATGTGGCTTATCCTTGTCCTGTTTCCAAATCATGAAGCTATCGTCGACGTATCGCTTGAAGTACGTGAAATGGTCACAAACAGGTGTTCTCTCAAAGTGTGCGCGAAACAGTGACGCGAATTTGAAGCCACGGATTGTGCCCATTGCGATTCCATCAAGTTAAAGCCAAACTAAGTCGCCGAAGACGAATAAGTTTGAAGTCAGAACGACTCGAAGTCCAACATAATGGTGTCAATCCAGGGATCGTCATGTAATTCTCAACGAATGACTTGGAGAGCGAACTCGATGTTGATGGACGTGTACATGGAAACCACGTCAAATGTTTTCGGTATCATGTCATCTGTGGCTTGAATAGACCAAAGACCTTGCAAAAGTTGATCCGAGTCTCGAAGGTACGTTGAAATTTGTTGTAGATGTGGCTGCATCATACAATGAAGCCACTTGGAAAGACCTTGCATAACGAATGCCGTGCTCGAGACGATAGGTCAGATACATAATTGTAGCTTGTGGATCTTGGCTAATCTATTTAAATGATTTATAAATTTTTTTGTCAAGTTTTACAGCGATAATCTTGGTATTAGACCAGTCAAGCTCATAACCTGAAAAACGAATTACCTAACACTTGTGAAGTAGGCTTGAAAGATCGTCGTCGCCGTATCAGTCTTGTACTCCAAATCCTTAATCAGATTTCGAAGCCAGACTGCCTCTTGAGACGCGCTATACAGACTCATGTACTCTGCTTCCGTGCTTAATGTCGCAACGGTTGGCTATCGCTTGGAATTTCATGTGATCGTGCCGCCGTTCAGAAAGAACACGTATCCAGTGTTTATTCGAGTGTCAAGCGGCGAATACAGCATCATTGTAATCGGACCTACTATTGATGAAGAAACTTTAAAAAAGTTAAATTTTTGGCTCCAGAACTACTGCAGTCGCGAACAAGTCACTGCCATCCTCAATACCACTTTCTAAATAACAACCCAGAACGAATGTTTTTCATTAATAATTATTCAACTCTTTTAAAGTTTCTTCATCAATAGAAGGTCCCACTGCAATTTTCGGCGTATGCGGTAAATTTACTACTGGTCTTCTTAAATGCACTCTTATGGCATTTCGAGTATCATTTCTAAATTCAGAATTTATTAGAAATTCATTTCCCTTATTTAATATTATTGCTAACCTGGTTATCCTAATTTTATAAATTTATTTATTTTAAACTTTTTCTATTTATGCTCTTAATTTTTTTATAAAAAAGATTTTTTTTAATATTTCTTGCTATAAAATTATTAAGATTAAAATTTCTAGTAAAATCTGTTGCTAAAGTACGTAACGTAGAATATAATTCTTAAGAAATTTCTTTTTTCGATGAAATTTCTTCTAAAATATTTAAATGATTATTTTTAATAAAATTTAAGCAATCAGTTTCAAATATTGAAATTTGTTTACAGCGATTCTATCTAAAAAACCTTTTACCCCTAAATAAATAATTATAATCTGTTCTTCAACAGATAGTGCTACGCTACCTTTAAACCTTGTTTTAACATTTCTGTTAATCCAACACCCTTTTTAATTGTTGTTGCGTAGTTGCATCTAAATCTGAACCAAATTGGGCAAAAGCTTGTACTTCTCTTAATTGAGCTAATTACATATATAGCACATGGGCGTTAGTGGACATGCCACCGAACAAGAAGGCTGTTGGCTGCAAGTGGGTATTTCGGATCAAGCGCGATCGAAGTGGAAATATTGTCAAGTTCAAGGCACGATTAGTTGCAAAAGAATTTACGCAGCGGCCTGGGATCGACTTCGTCGAGACTTTTGCGCCAGTGGCTTGTAAGAATCAATCAATACGGTGTTAGCTATTGCAGCAGCTGAAGACTTGGAGGCAGAAAATGCGACGTTGATACCGCATTCTTGTATGGAGAAGTTGATGAGGAGATCTACATGGACCAACTCGACGGCTTTGAAGATCAACAAAATCCGATGAAGAGTGTTTGCTGCAGAAAGCGCTGTATGGAACTAAACAAGCGGCGCGGCAGTGGAACAGCAAACTAAATCAACATCTGGGAAACCAAGGATTCAAAAGGACTTCAGCAGATCCGTGTGGTTTTATTCGAGTGTCAAGCGGCGAATACAGCATCATTGTAATCTACGTGGACGACCTAATGCTGTTCGGCAAAACTAAGGAGCACATTGCGGACATTAAGATTGCGCTTAAGCAAGAGCTCAGCATCAAAGAGCTTGGGGTCTCAAGTACTGCTTAGAAATCGAGATTCACCGCAAGCGCAATAAACACTTGATCAAGATGAACCAGAAGGCATACATCAGGCGACTCTCAGAAAAGTATGGAATTGAGAATTGCAAAGACGTGCACACGCCAGCGGACAACGACTCGAAACTGGTGAAGATGCCTGAAGAGGAAGCGTTTGTACCGAAATTTCCGTATCGCGAATTGGTGGGTGCATTAATGTACATAGCGACTTGTACACGACCAGACATCGCGCATGCGGTTGGCGAAGTTGCCAATTTCTGTGAGCGCTACGGGAAGTCACACTGGGTGGCGGCAAGGCGAATTCTCAAATACTTGAAGACGACTAAAGATATCAGCATTGTGTTTAGCGGCGTTAACAAGGGAGATCTTATTGGATTTGCAGATGCAAACTGGGCAGGCGACTTAGACACGCGGCGTTCAACGACAGGATACGTGTTCTTCCTGAACGGCGGCACGATCTCATGAAATTCCAAGCGACAGCCAACCGTTGCGACATCAAGCACGGAAGCAGAGTACATGAGTCTGTATAGCGCAACTCAAGAGGCAGTCTGGCTTCGAAATTCGATAAATGACTTGGAGTACAAGACTGATGCGGCGACGACGATATTTCAAGACAATCAAGGATGTATTGCACTTGCCAAGAATCCTGTCTACCATTTGCGCCCAAAGCACATCGACATCAAGTTTCATTTCTTGCGTGAGAAGGTGGAAAGTGAGGTAATTGGAGTGGAGTACAAGCCAACTGAAGAAATGATCGCGGGCGGGTTAACTAAGGCTCTATCAAGAGACAAGCACACCAAATTTATCATGGGACTCGGCATGGCAGCATAAGGGCATCACTTCGAGTCCACATCAAGGGAGATTTTGAAGATAAATGTGTTCATCGAAAGTGTTGCGCTTGATGCATATGCGGGTATAGGGGATCGTATGAAAAAAATAATACGGAGAAGTTGAGTGTGGAAATATCGTGTGTTGTGGCTCAGTCAGGTAAGGCATGGCGGTGCATCCCACTGGTCACCGGTTCGATACCCGGTAACGACAAAAACAAAAATTTGGGACCTGGTGTTTGGGGTTCACCAGCACTGTAACGCCAGACAGTGACGTCCCCCATTTAACGGTAGTCCACATATGTGAGTATTTTCAAGTAGCAGCCGCCCCCGGGGTGGTGGTTGTGCCCACAGTAACTTTGGGACTTTTCGGGTCCGGGCCCGAGACAAGGCAGTTTACCTATCGTGTCACGCTATGCGACATGACGTAGCGGCTCCCTACCCAGCTCCCGGGTCGTCCATTACACCTCCGGCGCCGGACCCAGGAGTGGTACTAGCCGAGGTTTCCGTTCATGTTAGACCCGTAACCCACCCAGGCACTGCCCAGATGGGAGCTGCTTAACAATCACAGTCGCCCCGACCCCGTAACCCCTAAGCTACCGACGTCGGTAGTCCACATATGTGGGAAAGGGGGCGCAGCAAACGATAGGAAATAATTAACGGTAGGATAAAGTTAAAGGTAGGCTAAAGTTAAACTCGCAAAATATAACTTGCTTTCCGGTTTGTAATCTCGACCGTAAGCCCATCTTCAAGCTCATAGCGTTACGTAATTCAACAGGTTATGAGCTCAAATTTTCGGGAAGGTTGCTTGCTTACTGCTCCGTGAAGTATAAGCTTCACCTCTAGCAGTAATAAAGACCTCCAAAAGGAATGCCAAGACCACACCCGCCACCATAGCATTCACTCGAATGCTCATGACTCGTGTTCGAATGATCGCTTGTTGTGGAGCCGTGCATTGCTTGTATGTATCCTGAACGAGAAAACGACAGAGGCACAAGTCGGTATACTGAGTCTTTGTCATAACTGCCGGCCCCATATTTTTGTCGGTCAGGGCCCTCGTAAGTCTGGCCAGAATTGCAGTGTCTTGACCAATACGCGTTGTCCATTGATGATGTTGCGCGATCGGGGTGGTTGTTACGATGTGACGGATACCTTGGCCTCGATGCGAGTCAAAGCGTCCTCAGTAGTTGGCGTGCTTGGCAGGGAATTGTACGCAGAATTCGGGACATGATTACCGAGTCACGATTAGTCCCGGTAAGCCCACTAGTTTGTGTCAGCATTCGAAAATGGAGCGTTCTGGTGAATACTGAAGGATGCCCTCCGTGGTAATCGCTCGAAGGGTTGGACAATAGTTGAGGTTGAGTCCGAGAAATCGCTTTAACGCTGAAGCAAGTGAGACGTCATGCGGAGTCACATTTTAAAAGGCCAAGTTACTAACCTTAGTGTCGAACTCACGAACGTGGCGTACAGCAATAAGCGAGACTGCGAGGACGTAAGCTAATGCTTTTATAAGGATCGTACGCTTGTTAGTTAATGCGGCATTTTCGCTCACACTTTTATAGGTTAAAGCTTTAAATTTTCTGAAGCGGTCAACAGGTGTTTAAAGAATTTTTAGGGTTTAGGGTTTAGGGTTTAGGGTTTAGGGTTTAGGGTTTAGGGTTTAGGGTTTAGGGTTTAGGGTTTAGGGTTTAGGGTTTAGGGTTTAGGGTTTAGGGTTTTGGGTTTAGGGTTTAGGGTTTAGGGTTTTGGTTTTAGGGTTTAGGGTTTAGGGTTTAGGGTTTAGGGTTTAGGGTTTAGGGTTTAGGGTTTAGGGTTTAGGGTTTAGGGTTTAGGGTTTAGGGTTTAGGGTTTAGGGTTTAGGGTTTAGGGTTTAGGGTTTAGGGTTTAGGGTTTAGGNNNCATACGCTTGTAAATGGTGTAGCCGGTAACATTGAGGAAGAAGTTAGCCTAGCGGCAATCCCTTCGTTGCACGCTCTTTAGAGCTAGACGAAATGTCTATTGATGCGTGCAGCCGATTCCTAAAGGCTGGCGACTTATCTGAGATGGTAGTCGTTCGACCAACGATTAAGTTGAACACATCATTACTTCTGGACGAAGCTGTCCTGCATGACACAAAAGCTGCACTTAGTGCGCGGAGTGGGTCATTGCACCTTAAAGATCCTACGGATCCATTCTTTTCCTTAATTAAGAATTTGAAGATGTGGTATGTACCAATTCACCATCTGTTTTACCACCGGATAGAGGTTTCCGTCCTGAAATTGACTTGGTTCCTGGAACAAATACTGTGTCACATAACAGTGGCCTTTACCAAAGGAATAGCGTGACGTCAGTGACGATTTGTTCCGTTTCTAACGAGGCTGGAAGGGTACGAGAGAGCAAATCTCCCATTCGGCACCGACAAGTTGTGTCAAAAAGCCAAATATTAAATGGCGCATTGTACATGCTTCTAATAAGCTTGATGCTGCCGCTATACCAGCACAAGCCCCCATTCCTAGAAAGGATGTTCTTAACAATTTGGTGGGATGTACAATGTACAGTGCACTTTGCTTAGTCGATGGTTATTACCAACACTCATGCGAGCTAGCGATGTCCCGCTTACAGCGGTAAGTACCCCAAGCGGAATGCTATGAGAGTGGTTGGTTATGCCGCAAGGGCCTTCCAACGCACCGGCAACATTTAATCGTCTCATGACGCAGCTTTCCGCCCTCATCAAGTTTATGTAAAGACGTATTTTGATGACATTTTTGTCCAAAGTCGTGCGGAGAAGGGTCCGTCGGATGTGGAGAACCATATAGACCATTTGCGAGCAGTGCTCGAGTGTATGCGCACAATTAAATTATATGCCAATGCATCTAAATGCGTTTTTGGCGCAGAACAAATTCTTTCTTAGGGCATTTCATTGGGAAGCGAGGTCTTAGAGCGGATCCCGCTAAGGCAAAAGCCATAGTTGATTGGCCGGCTCCTAAGAACCAGAAGAATTTGCGTAAGTGATTAAGTCTCGCCTAAAATCTTAACAATGAAGCGAACACTACGTTAATATGGCTAGGCCATTACCTAATCTATACAGATCGGTGCTGGACTAGCACAGAGCATAATACTTTACAAGCAATTAATAAGTCTTATTCATGCCCCGGTTCTGGCACTGCCAAATCCAAATTGGCCTTTCTGTGTCGTCTGTGACACATCGGATTTTGCCATTGATAGTGCTCTGTTACAAAAAAAGATGATGATGGGCGTGAACTTGTAATTGCGTTCGAGTCTAGACAGCTTAAAGCTCCGGATAAGACCTACCCACTTCAAAGAGTTACTAGCTATGAGGTATGCTCTCGTCAAATTTTAATACTCACTTACTTCTAAAAAGTTACCTAAGAGACGAACGCCTTTTACTTTTCTTGCTATTTAAAAAAAAAATTCAGAGTTCATCTGCTCGGCTCTAAGCCGTTTGTGATTTATACAGATCACGCGTCGTTACGCACGGCGACAAAGTCGCCCCATCTCTCACAGAGAATGGCCCGATGGTTATCCTTTTTTGCGGAATACAACTTCGAGGTGAAGTATAAGCCTGGCAAGCAGAATGCTTTGGCCGATGCGTTATCACGTAGGCCGGATTATGAGCTCTCTCATTAAACGAATATAATGTCAGGTCGAACAGTGTGTAGCTCTGCTACGAGCTCTAAAGAGCACTAAATCAGGCTCTAAATTGTCGGCACGTTTGCGTGCAACATTACCTTTATTTTCTATCGATAACGACCTGTTGCTTTATTGCACGGACGCTGCGGATCCTCCGCGCGTCGTTAAGCTCCCAACACCCTGTGGGTACGGGCAGACTTGCCATTGGTGCAGCAGCATGCGCCGAGGGATTAACCCGCTGGCAAGTTTCGCATGTGCGAATGTATGCGCTGACGCATTTGTAAAGTTTGGACCACCAATAAATCTGGCTTACAGAGCCGGGCTCACTTAGCGGCTAGGCCGGATACCACTGATGGTGAAGGTACAGCAAGGCTGTTCATCGATCGCGTGTTTTGACAACACGGCTTGCCAGTGGAAATTGTCTCTGATCGAGACCCATGTTTCACGAGTAAATTTCTGGATATCGATTTTCCGAGTGCTTGGCACCAGATCGGACATGTCCACCGCGGACCATCCGCAGACCTATGGTAAGAAAAAACTGAACGTGTCAATCGCGTCATTGAAGACATTTTATGCAGTGTGTGTGCTCAGACACCAAAGCTCTGGAGCTCAATGCTCCCAGTGGTTTAATTTGCGTTAAATAACGCTGTCCACGCCTCTACAGGCAACACTCCGTCAACGGTCTCACCCACCCACGCGTTTCGATAACGATACCACTACGTGGCACAAGGCTTGGTGGGGGAGAATTAGCCGATAGTTGCTGATATCAGCCCTACTACCATTCGAAAACAAATAAGCGAGTTTCTCGCGACGCAATTTAGTGTTTTAAGTAAGACATGTACGTGACACGATGGCTGATAGCCAAGACAAACAAAAATAACAAGCAGATGCCAAAGGCAGAAGCTGTACTAATTATTATGCTGTCGGAGACCGAATTCAATTAAACGCTAAGAAATTACCTACTTACTTGGTATCCGCGGTCTTTAAGACCAAACTGCACCCGCGCTTCATTGAACCATTAAAGGTCGTGGCCAATAAGGGCCTAGCTTACCCGCAAAACCTTCCTAGAAAACTGCGTCCACACCCAGTGTTCTACGTCGGCTTGCTTAAGCCATGTCGGGACCCTTCCCACGTGGACTTAAAGGCGCTTGTGCCGAGACAGGCGGTCGTGCCGCAGATTGCTGCATCCTCACCAGAATGTCCAGCTGGCCCTCTAAGCGAGGTTGCTGACGTTCCAGCATCGAAAGACGATTCCGAACCGCCTTAAAACAGCCCTCAACCCGAGCAAGGCTCTCACAAAAAAGTTGCGCCTCGTGCTTTAAAGCATCAAATGCTTCCGTCGAGTTTTTGGCCCCCTCCCGCGCTGCTTGATGCAAGAGGGAAACTTCGGTTTCACGTGGAGAAACTTTTAAAGCGACGTCGTCTTAAGGGCCAATACCAGTATCAGGTGGAGTGGCTAGGGTGCCCCTCTCCTGAAAACGCTTGGAAGTTTGAGGTACCTCTTCGGCAAGATTGACCGCTTCCTACCACTAGAAGTGGCAATTGGTGGATCTATAGCCTCCGTGTGGCTTCGATCCACGGTCAACCAAAGCACTGAAATATTGGCTAAGCCTATCCTCGCTTTCTGGCATACATGCTGAACGTAACTAGCCTCTTTGCCAAAGCTTGGCGAAATCAAAGCGAAGCTTTCGTTCTAAACGGACATCAGCCACATTTTCAGACTCTCCAATATTTCAGATATTGCGGAGGCGGCGGGCCCGATGAACCCAGTTCTCAAATGAAACTTCGTTTTTACTTCTTGATTCGTTTGAAACAATTTCACTTCTTGATTCGTTTGAAACAAAACGATCGGAATTTCCCTCATTGAGGTCATCGAAGCCCCACGGGCCTGATCACGCAAACGTGTCAGATACTGACTTGCGTCATTACTTTTGGCGTAAGGCATCGCATATGAAGAGCGTCGCGAGCAGCGACCTCCTCCGGCGTCCTCGCCATGGGGCCTGAGATCCAGATGGCTAAGCTGTGACCAGTGATCCCTTTGACTGCGCTCTTCCACACTCAGTGGAGTGAATCGATATTCACTGTGAGCTTAAGCTTTCGCTATCTCTGCAGCTCGACGACGAGCTTGTTCCTCTATGAGGATTGCCCGCTCTTACTCTTCATCGAGCGAATTTGTAATAATGTTGGATTCAGGGTCCTGTTTCCTGATCAATGCAGTTAAGACATCAGCGACATCACGTTCTGGGAACGGATTTGGGGCCCACCGACGTTCATCCTCGTGAGATGGCGTGTAAGAGCGACGCTCTTTTCCTCATCCTCTGATGGACTGTGACTATAATAGTCCACCATTCTTCCATCGTCGAGGAAGGTTCTAAAAGTATGTGACTCACGC